>NC_134471.1:39437809-39705432 GCF_964194025.1 Convolutriloba macropyga | reverse complement strand
AAGAAAACTTTTATTTAAAATGATGGTGTCATCTAATTTAAAATACGGTTGGCAAGCTTCAAGTTCGGCCGCGAGAAAGTTGTAAAAATATTAACACCGCTGTCGCAAATGGGCTCTGAATTGTTGAAGAAAAGTCTTACCTTGAATGTTTAAAAACAGTCTTGGTTATCATGCCGGTTTCGCATTAGCTAATACGAACAGATCTGCTCCTCCTATGGAAATTAGTAGCTGGTTTTATTGATTCCAACCGCAATGCACTTTTCGTTTGCTCGACATCAAGAACTCATCAGTTCGGACATTAGAAATTTCAAAAAAAAAAATACTTCAAGGCAGACAAACATTTCAATTGTTCTTAACGATTCGCAAACCATCTGATGCGAATGAAGATGATCAGTATTGACATGTCTAATTATCTGTTTACATATGCAATAGATCAGTTTCTATGCACTCGAATTGATTACTTTGAACTGGAAAATTTTTGATCTTTATAAGTGAATTGTTGATGCTCTTTTTGCAGGACTTAGTCTTAAGTTCATTGCCTTTTGAGCTGTAACAAATGTTTTTAGCTTTCTTTGTAAGCTCTTATGTTCTTTCCCCATAATGAAATGAGTCTTTTGATACCATACATTTATTTTTATTTACATACATATATATATATATATATATATATATATATATATATTAATATGTTTATAATTATATATTTATTTATATATATATATATATATAAATATATATATATATATGCGTGTGTGTGTTTGTGCTTGTGTGTGTGTGTGTTTGTGTGTATTTTTGCATGCCTACTAAACTTTGCAATTTCATAAGTTTGCAATCAACAAGGTCAAAAAAATTTTCCATTTTGCGTTGGATTCGAATACATCGTTGAACTTCAATTGTTTGGCTGTGGTTTTTCACTTTTCTAAGTTTCATTACTTGTTTGGCTGTGGTTTTTTTGTCTGTTTCCTGTTGGTTTTCCTTCGATAGTTCTATTGTTTACAAAACAGTTTTTCAGTGGATTAAGTTTAAAGTTCTTTGGTCTTTTATTAAATCGTACTCGTACTCGCAATTTGAAATTTTGTGGGAGAAGCCGCATTCTCTGTTTTGTGTACAAAATGTCATCCAGTGCTCATAAATTCTGAGGTTCAAAAAAACCTTAATGCGACATCCTTTGTAACCCAGAGCGTCACTACCAAAAATGGTCATTAACAAGGAATCTTCACTTAAAAGACCTCAATGTCGTTGTTTAAAAAAATCAGCAAAAAATAAGGCTCGATCACTGGTTTTTTGAAAGTTTGAAAGTTTATCAAACAAGATCTCGCTTTTTGATAGTTTTTCGTGCCGTCCTCTTTCTTTCGAGTTTTCACGTTTCATTGCAGTTAATTTTTATTGCATCGGATTTGCAGTTACTTTGCACATATCAAACTGTTAAAAGGGTATAAAATGAGTACTCAACAGAACACACTTTTCTTGGAAAACATTATTGGAAGCCAAATTTTTGACAAGAGAAAAAGTTTTCAAGTTTCTACTATAATCAAAAAGTTAAAAATGTGAAACTTTCACAAAACTATCAGGTTCATCAAAAATTGATTTTTTATAAGGTCTATAATTGGTTCAATATAAAAAAACTATGTAATTGCTTGCTCATTTTTTAAAAAAAACATAGTGTGACATTGAGAGGGAACCGACACAGCCTGCTGAAGACCTCTGCGATCACATTGCTCTTACTAATATATCGAAGGATTCGGGAGAAAACGCTAAGAAAAAACGAGTTTGATGAAAAAGTGTTTCTTATAACAATATTTAGAATTGCAAGGTTACTACAAATTTGAATAGTAAATTTGCAAGGCTTTGATCATCAAAATTGGGGGTCTAAATAAGTTTGAGTATAGCTCTGAGAAGCCTTCGGTAATATCCCTCGGTTACCAAGAACTATGATCTAACATATAATTGGAGTTTATCATTAAAGATCAGATATACTTTTCTCAATCAATTTAGAATCAATAAGAAGGTTTAGCAGAAGTGAAAGTGTTGCGACTTTTTTGGAAGTCATTGAGAGCTTCTGATATGGAACACACGCCGCGTATTCTTTCGAGATTTTAAAACAAATTTTGAAGTGACTAATTTATCGGAGTCATTTTAAACACGCCTTGATCGAATTCGCTCCATTTAAAGTTCTAGAAAACATATACATATTAAAGTGGAAAAATGCACGCCTTCGCTATTTCAAAACCTGCACTAAAGTGTTGGATCTCTTCCGTTTGTGCCCCCCCCCCCCCCCCCCCGTACGTTATGCCCCCCCCCCCCCGCCCCTCCAGTTACAAAGCACGTGCCATTACATAGTAAATCATTATGTAAATATATGGCACGTGCGTCAAGGGTGCAAATAATTTGGGGGTGTACAAACGGAAATGATCCGAAGTATTTTATGTAAAGCTTACATGACTGTGTTGAAGTCATTGAGAAAATGTTGAAACCATCGCGGAGTTTCGTAACAACTTCAGCAGAGTCATTTAATCTTGCTTAAATCAAACATTTTGCAACAAGTGTAAAATCTGGCCATGTTTATAGGAAAGTCTGGTATCCAAAATTCTGGATTCGGGCACTGCAGCAATTTGGCATTGTAATTCTAGCACATCTGTTTAAAGTCTCGACTCAGTCTTAAGCAATAAATCTGGATCTATTCTGTCCCCACAGCACCCCCACCCCCACCCCCTCCCCCATGTCCTTTATGAACATCCCTAACAGCTCAAACAAATCATTTGTTCTTGTATGGCACGTTATACTATGTAGAAAAATTTAGCACGCGCGGTTGTGAGGCTTATTACACTAAGGGGGTGGGGGGGGGGCTGGGAGGGGGCAATAAAAGATCCCTAAATTTTGGTGCACTCGACTGTCAACCAATAGAAACTTTATTTGATACAGAAAAATGGATGAAGCTCCTGAAATGTATCGTGGGCGTATCTCCCCCTCTCTCTGTATGCCTCTGGCCACATGAGAATGTAAGAGTCCAGCGGGTTGCTGGGTTCACCCATTTCCCAATCCCACGGCATGTTATTAGTTACATTCTTGAAATGCAGATCTGTTTCTCTTTTCACTCTTTTCAGTATTTGATCATTTTTATCGACTCAAATCTGTAAAACTCTTATGTACCCTACTGATTGGTTGGTAAATTCCAAACTTCCACTAATACATTTAAATCACTCAATGCAATGCCTATGACAAACGAAACAAAAAAAAACAAATAATTTTAGTTTTAACTGCGTCAAAAAACCAAAAAAGTTAAAAATTGTTAACATTCAGGATTTGACTTGTTTATTTTCAAGAAAATAACATGGGCCAATCATGTTATGCGCATGAGATTGCTTCAATTTTTTCATTGCATCGCCATCTAAATCAAATCTGAAAAAAACAGTTGAAGTAAGAAAATTTAATCAGAGATCATTTGCATTTTTCTGTTTTTTCTGTTGCTTTTCTCTCAGTCGCACATAGTTTTTTGTCAAGGCATAAAAACTTACTTTTAATCAAAGAGTGAACTGAAATGAAAGAAAGAAACTGAAGATGTCGATTATACCTAACTATTATTCATAACGTAGGTCTTCGTTGATCCAGAAATTGCTCTACAGTTTTTCAAGCTTTCAATAGTTTTCAAAGATTTTATATTAACCGTGAACTTGAGCGGTCACAGAGAAACCTGGATTCTGTTTGGCGTAAGATTCCTACGAATAATTTACGGCAGTCAACCCGGTAGTCACAAAGCGCAAATATACTATTCATTTTCGGACCTAATATTTTCCCGCCCTTAGTGTTTTTTTACCCCCAAATTTTGTGTTAATATATAGCACGTTACTATATCGAGTACGCCTTGGGGTGTAAAAACTCTATGCCCTGGGGGCAGAATAGATACCGGTCATAATCTTGTAATTAAAACAATCATGAACCCTACAATGCGTTGTGCATATTGGAGAAACAAATGCTTTCCTGTCCTGTGACTGTGATAACGGAATAATCGCCTTCTTTTTTAGCTCCCAACCAGAAGTAGGGGGCTACATCATCAAACGGGTAAGTTTCAGCCAGAGCTTCATCAAATTGGCCATCGAACCGGTCGAACAAAGTCAAGTTGATTGACTGGCAGTAGTCTCTTGCATCTTCCCACTCTTTGGTCTCGCTCACCCACAGGACTTCCAACTCTTCGTATGAGCATCCTTAAAACCACAAAACATAGAAGTTTCTTAATGTTTTTGCTGGCCTTAACAATAGTATTTATGTTGTGCCAATTGTCACGGCATTAAATAAAAGTGAAGTAAAAGTAAAATTATTGAAACATATTTTTAATTTGTAAATAATTTGAACTTAAAAAAAATGAGAAGAAGGAATTTGATCCGAAGGTAGAAAGAAGGGGGTCGAAACAGATTAGATCCTTATAACTTTGGGGTATAACTTCTTTTAAGAAATCAAGGCAACCTTTCGGAAAAATACGTTCTCATGAGCTGTACAAAAAAAAACAAATATCACGCTTTTAAGAAATCCAGGCGCGGTTCTGGACAAAAAAAATTTTTTCCAAAAACTCCAACCACAAAAACATTAACAGCAGTGGCTAGAACAACAGCAACAGCACCATCACCAACAACAACAACAAGAGCAACAACAGTGAACATAACCACAACAACAATAACAGAAACAACAAGAAAAACAACAACAACAACAAATGCAGCTAAAACAACATTATCATCAACACAAACAACAACTAAAACAAAACAAGAGCAACAACAGCAGCAACACCAAGAGCAGCAACAGCAACATCAACAAAAACAACAAAAA
This sequence comes from Convolutriloba macropyga, assembly GCF_964194025.1. Classification (NCBI taxonomy): domain Eukaryota; kingdom Metazoa; phylum Xenacoelomorpha; order Acoela; family Convolutidae; genus Convolutriloba; species Convolutriloba macropyga. The sequence goes on along the minus strand of NC_134471.1, from coordinate 39,700,614 downwards.
AACAACTACAGCAACAAAAACATTAACACTTTCCGAACAGCGTTGGCAAAGAAAACGAAGCAAAAATTACAATTGAACCAGCTATCTATTAAAACCATTTTTGTAAAAAAAATATAAAAAACGACCAACTTTTCAAAATCTTGTGTTCTTACCTTAGAAAAAATTGCTTTCCTTTCAATAGTACAATAAAAATAATTAATATGTTCAAATGCGTTTTTTAAGGAATAATAATGAAAAAGAATATTTTTTAACAAATTAAGGCGTATTTTTTGGCAAAATTTATTAGTCTGTTTTCCTCTGGCGCTTCCAAGAGATCCCAAATAACTTCTAATTCTTTGGATACGTATATCATGAGAAGAAAAAGGTTCAAAGCACAATGGCATCAGGAAAAACAACAACAGCAATAAAAACAACAAAGACAACAACAACAACGACCACAACAACACCATCAACAACGATAACAACAACAACAACAGCAACAACAACACCAACAACAACAAACAACAACAACAACAACAACAACAACAAGAAAGACAACGACAGCAACAAGAACAACAACAAGTGCAGCAACAAAAAAAATCAAAGATAACAACAACAACAACCACAACAACAACAAACACAACTATAAGAACAGCAACACCAACAAAGTTCTTCTAGTTCGTGCAATAAATAAGTACAAAATGTACGCCATAAAACCAGAAACCGATAAAATAAAATCACGTTTTCATTGCAATTGAAATGCAATGATATCACTTCGGGAGTGTCGGTGTATTCTGTAAGATTTGAACATATTTCTATCGAAATATTGATAAAATTGTAGGGCAGTCAATGAGTCATGCGTTGGGTCTCACCAACTTATGAACGCAATTTATCACTTCACCACTCTCTTTGAAAACGACGATCACTGCTCGTTCACTTTCAGTCACCAACGTAGACTTCTAAACTCTAAAGTTGGAGTCAAACTGCGATAATCAGAAAACACTTTCAACCCAATTAGCTCTACACGGAAACAAAAAGATCTGAATTTTAAATTTTTGCAAGTGTGGGTTTACCACAAAAATTATTGAAAAATTCAAGCATGATTACAAAACTTTGAACTCTTTATATATTACAGGTACCAACTAAACATTAATTGGCTACGTAAATACTAAAATCGTACAATCCAAAATATTAATCCACATACGAAATTGAATCCACTTAATAGTTGGAAAAAAATGACACTCGATTGTGAAGAAAAAAACATGTGACTCACGCAGTAACCTTTTAAAAATTTACAATTTTGTGAGGAATAGAGGTAATCAGTTCGAAAAAGTGCAGCTGAGAACTGAGTTTTAAAATTGGCTGTCTCATAATTTTACAAGCGAAAAATTGTAATTTGGAAGAAAAAAGAATTTTCAAGTTTTATCATTAAGCATTAAAAGTCTGAAAGTTTTACCAGCGAATGAAGCTTTGAAATTTGAATTGCTCCTAAAACTTATTGTAACTAACTAAAGAAAATTTTTCATTGTCCTGCCCCCACTTGTGGGGAGGGCGAAACTGTATACTCAAATAGTGTTTTTTTGTTCAGACGATTTTGGCCGATCGATATATTCATCGTGGAGAATGTTAGTGGTATCATTAAAAAGCTCGCCCAGCGTAGAATTTGAAATTAAAAAGAATATTTTGAAATTCGTTTTTTTCGAGGAGTTATTGAGGTTTAAGGTTTCATGTGAACATGTGATATATGGTTCACCTTTGTTTTGTTCAATTTTAGCGTAATCTTTGTCCGAATTAGGATTTTTACCTAATCCTATTTGGAAATAGGATTATGTATCATAGGGAAATTTTCTATGAAGAAAATTTGAATTCTATTTTTTAGGAAAATTTTTGTTTTTGATATTCTTTAGGTCACTAAAAGAATAGTCACCTTTCATATATAGGTTCCGTTAACTACAAACCTCATTTACAGTCCAATGATGCCCAATGAACAGAAACTAGGTTTCAAGAAACCGCTCAAATTTTTTTGGCTTCGACTCTGAGTGTTTGTAATTTTTAACGAAATTTTGATTCTCTTTTTGAAATTTTACCGAATTTTGGAAGTCCTATGCCATAAACACAATCACTGAGAGTGCGAATTCTTCCTAGTTAGCGCTAAGTGAACTTATCTAGTGCTTTGAGTGAACAGGTAATGATTGTTAGGATTTTTTAAAAAAATTGTAGAGAAATTTTTTTTGAACGTTAGCCAATCTCAAAATTACTTTTTTGAGCTCTCAGTCAGTCTCAGTAAAATCAATACTCTCGGCTTTAATAATAGTATTTATCTTGTGCCAATTGTCATGGCATTAAATAAAATTGAAGTAAAAGTAAAATTATTGCAACATATTTTTAATTTGTAAATAATTTGAATTTTAAAGAATGAAAAGAAGGAATATGATCCGAAGGTAGAAAGAAGAGGGGTCAAAACAGATTAGATCCTTATAACTTTGGGGTATTATTTGTATATGCTAACCACGGTTAATAAATAAACCCTAGCCAATTTTGGGAGTTGCCTTTTACCACATTGCTTCATAAAGCTCTGCATCAAAAAAATATGGTCTTCACTATGCTAAAAATGTGGTTCTAATCATTACTGGATGACCACTTCCCACAAAAAAATCTATTAAAGCAACCACACGGCACAGTTTGTTACATTAAATCTAATCAGTATTCCTTTAAATTCTACTATAACTAAATTTGAAGCCAGTCCTGAAAGTTATTTCCCTCGCTCCTTCCTCCACTGTGCCAACTACCTCCTGTCACTCAACAGAAGCACTTTTAAGTTTGAAATGAATTAAATATTCAAATGCTTTAATGAACTCGTGGGGAGGGCGAAACTATATACTCAAATGGTGTTTTTTTGTTCAGACATTTTTGGCCGATCGATATATTCATCGTGGAGAATGTTAGTGGAAAAAGATTTTTTTGAATCTCGTTTTTTTTTCGAGGAGTTATCGAGGTTTAAGGTTTCATGTGAACATGTGATATTTGGTTCACCTTTGTTCAATTTTAGCGTAATTTTTGTCCCAATTAAGATTTTTCTATAAGAAATTAAATCATAATTACATACGACGCGTTGAAATTCATCAATTTGGCGTTCCTAATAGACGAATAGCAATTAAATAGACTAATTCCGGTATCATAGGGAAATTTTCTATGAATAAAATTCGAAATCTATTTTTAAGGGAAATTTTTATTTTTTTCATTCTTTGGGTGACTTCTTTCATATCTAGGTTCCGTTAGCTACAAACCTCATTTACAATCCAATGATGCCCTAGGAACAGAAATTAGGTTTCAAGGAACAGCTCAAATTTTTTTGGCTCCGACTCTGAGTGTTCGTAATTTTTAATGAAATTTTAATTTTCTTTTTGAGATTTTACTGAATTTTGAAACTCCTATGCCATAAACACAATCACTGAGAGTGCGAATTCTTCCTAGTTAGCGCTAAGTGAACTTATCTAGTGCTTTGAGTGAACAGGTAATGATTGTTAGGATTTTTAAAAAAAATTGTAGAATAATTTTTTTTAACGTTAGCCGATCTCAAACTTATTTTTTTGAGCTCTCAGTCAGTCTTAGTAAAATCAATACGCTCGTCTTTTCTAGTGCAACCAAGATTAATAGGGCTAGCTGTTTTAGCTTCAATTTTTGGCCTTACGACATCGATGCGACTAGTTTTCAAGTATATTTTTTAATTTTGGAGATTTTTTTTCAAAATTTTGCTTCTTTTAGGAATCTTATCACATTATCCTAATATTGATAGTTCCTTTTGGCTCAAAAAAGACACTAAAAGAATCATGGATAAGAATTTCAAGAGAAAATCTTGTGGATTAAATGGCTCCGACATTTCTTCTTGCACGTTTTCTTTTCATAGTCAAAAGACTTATTTTGATGTTTTATTGAAGGTTGGTCAACAACCAGTATTCTGTTCACATATAGGCATAACGTAGCGTATTTGTTCATTTCAGTTGAAAGATGTTGAATTTAATGTCGTTAATACTACGGGTTTTCTCAAAGTTTTCAGATATTTAAAGTATTTGTTCATATTTGTTGAGTTTTTGAAGTCTTATAGTAGCAGAAAGAAACTTCTACTGTCTTAAAAAAATACAATTGCTAAAAGAAACTTATGTTCTGAAATTTTCATTGTTTAATGACTTCGCGACTTTTGTCTTTTTTTCGGAACTTACTTTTTTAAAATCTTTATGTAGTCGTAAAATCCTAAGAGGTCTCAAAAGCTTCTAATTGAGTTTTGAATGAATGATATTACTCTATGCTGCCAGTTCATGGCGAATAGTCTTAAAGTTTATGATATTATTCGTTTTCATTTTTTTTCGTTTTTTTATAGTTTTTGCATAATTTTTGTTTTTTGTTTTTTGTCAAATTTTCACTTTTTTCCTTTCAGAGTTTTCGTCAAACTCCTTGTAATTTAAAAATTAAATTTTCTGTTGATAATATTTCGTAACTGATTTTTTGTTTCCGGGATAATATGCGTTTTCATATATGTTTTTGAGTGGTCAATATTTGTGTTCTGTGTTCTTTCTCTTTTACCACATTCGCGTAGCAACAGAGCCCGACTTTTTTCAAAAGAAGCCCAAGCAAACTCATTTAATCGTTCAGTATAATGTTAGCTCAATTAGTTTTGATATCAATTGAAAATTAAAAAAATATTTAGATAATAGTTTATGATTTTAAACGCTTCAATACTTTGTGGTTCCGCAGATTGTTTGTGATTTCTTGAGCTTTTCTGTATCTTTAGTCCTTTTCTATGGCTTAGTCTAACCAAAGACAGGTCCTATCATTTCCATAATTACTTTTTAGTATATCTATCTAGAATTATTTTGTTAAAGGCTAATGATTTTTAAGACGTTTGAAATTAATTTGTTCAAAAAATGTTGATAGATTTTTGAAATTTGCCTCATTATTTTTTCTTTTTGCTTGTTACCAATTCTTATTAAAGAAAAATCCAATATGCTCTTTAGTTATGATTTTAAAAAAATGTTCTGTTAAAGGTTATTTGATGGCATCTTGATGTTTACTAGGTGCTTTTACAATTAGAAATTGAGTTTTTGCTTAAATTTTCTAGTTTTGCTTATTTTGTTTGTTTTTTCTCGTAGTCTTTCTATTGGCAGATCTCGTGAGCGCTGTAATGAGGCAAGGCATTATGTAATTCAATTAGCAGTTTTGGTGTGAAAGGATTTTATATTACTCAAACATCTATTTTGGTTATCGCTTCATTTGGTTGGGAATTAGGTCAAAAATGTAGATCAACTTGGGTCGAAACTTCATCTGCAAACGCACATTAACGAGCCTCCTTGTTTAATTTTTCTATTTGATTTTTTTGTTGTGTTTTCTGTGGTATAAGCGAGAATAAATATATATATATATATATATATATATAAAAATAAATGTTTATATATAGTGTTCCATGTTGAGCCCAATGGTAGTGGTAGTCGAAACAATTGTCTTTACAAATTTATTGATAACTTCTATCTCAATAAGTCGAGATAAATTTGAGTTTAATTACATGTATATGTATATATTATACACATTTATATATGTATATATTATACACATTTATATATATATATATATATATATATATATATATATATAAGTAAAGGCCGACTTTGAGTGGATTTTCATAAATTGTTCAGCTGAGAGAAATCTTTTTGAAAAGGCACTGAAAATTTTGAACAGTTTCGAGCGTATCAGTGAAATCTTTTTAGCTGTTTACCATAATCTAATCTTTGACCCTTTCAATTCTTATAAGATCTCATAATAATCTTACCAGATGTATCTTGAATGTACTTATAGGATGCATCATATCTTTTAAAATCTTATAAGACAATGCATATCTTGTAATATCATAAAAGACAGAGCAAATTTTGTGAGAGGTATGTATGATCGTATAAGAACTTGAAAGATTCGGTCTGTGAAGAAAAAATGCAAATCATATATGATGTTAGATCATTTACGTAAAATCAAGTAAGATTTGGCCTGGAGATGAACCTTGTAAATCCTAAAAAATGTAAAAGATTCCCTCTGACAAAAAACAAAACATCTTACTCTCACATCATGATCATATCTGTTTTTAACCTGAGCAATGGTCTGAATCTGATTCTAATCATAAGCGCACTGTCATAAACAACGGATTTATACAAAAAATAGCTCAGAAACAATTTGTGTACAACTCTATCTTTCATGTAACGTTTTTGATATAAAAATTGAGAACTTTCAAGTACACCATTACTACTTTTTGATCTTTAATTGCTACCCATGTATTTGTTTGCTTTAATATACGAAAATTATGTGGCAAATTTATCTTTCAATTCATGTTTTTTTTATTGTAACATCGTAAGGTTTCATGGAGTGAGATAGCGTAAACAAAGAAGTCCTTCAAACCCTTAGATGTCTTCTTAGAGGTTGAAGCGTTTTATAAAAATCTTATAGATTTCTAAGAAAAGAATACGTCTTATGAGATCTCACAAGATCAGAGCATTTCTTATAATAATCTTATAAGATTGAGCTATGTCATTTAAGTTTTTCAAAGAAGACATTTATGCCTCTTTTGGCATGGATTTAACAATTGTTATCTACTCCTAGTGCTCATCATCTTGTAAGTTTGTGAGGTCATCGAAAAATTTAGAAGATTCGGGCAAGATCTGTTATCTCTTATAAGAATAATATGTGCCGAATGAGATTCTTATCAGATATTTAATCTTGTAATGACATGTTTTAATCTTGTAATAGTAAAATGTGTCTTATAAGATAGTTAAAAGATCTTACTAATTTTTATTTTTCTTAGGAAGTCTTACAAGATTAAAACATTTCTTAACAGTCTAAAATTTTACAACTCTTAATATCTTAGAAAATCAGAGTAAATCTTGCAAGGCTCCTTCAATATATTACAAAATTATTATATCAACTTGTAAGGCGATATAAGAATCTTAAAGATGTTATAAGATTTTTAGTGGCCAATGATTAGGAAAATTAATCAAAGAATGGAGAAGTACAAGACCTGGCTGAAAATGGTTATCTTGCACAATCTACAAAAGAGGTTATTTTTTAATGAGAGAGTTAACGAAATTTCAAATAGGTTGTATCCAATGCCAGTTAGCTACAACCTGTTCAAGTTTGATGCAATCATTTGAACGAACTTTGTGCAGGATTATCTTTTCCAAGAGAATCATAAACATAAATCCATTCCGTCTTAATAATCGCAAATTTTTGATAGTTTTGCAGCCATCTGTTTCGGCACCCAACTTGCCCGAACCATTCGAGGCATTGAGTCTTTAATCAAAAGAAGAAAAGGTATAGCAAAGTTTATATGTCATAAGAGTTAAGGATTGGTCCAAACGGATAAAGAAAAGCGACTTTCATATTTTGTGATGACCGTTAAGCGATTGGTCTACAGTGCTAATTTTATTCTGCTTATTCAAGTGCCGTAATTTTTATTTTCCTTCCTGATTGTATTATTTCCTCTTACAATGAGAATAGGTCCCTAATTTTCAAGATAACGGATAAAGAAAAAAACGACTTTCATATTTTGTGGTGACCAATAAGCGGTTGATCTACAGTGCTAATTTAATTCGGCTTATTCAAGTGCCCTAAATTTTATTTTTCCCTCCTGATCGTATGATCTTACACGAGAATTGGTCCATAATTTTCAAGATAATAAAAAAATCTGTTTTTTAAACATAATTTTATTGTTGGAAGTGTTGATTATCAGAGTTTCTCTTACTGTCAGCTTCAAAAATGTTTCTGAGCATCGTCCTCTTTGTTCTTTTTATTACTATTTTCATTGTTTTTTCGTTTTGTTTGTCTTGTGCAAAAGTGTTGTCCAAAAGTGTTGGACAGCATTTACGACGTTTTCCTCTCTTATTGTTTCCCTAAGCACACTGTTTGCACTGCGAATCTTCTAGATCTTTTTGTTTGATAGTTTTCTATATTTTGTTATTATATATATCTCATCATAACCGTTGGTTCTTGTCTGCTATTTTGACAATTAAAAGAATTTTATTGGGACGCTGTCTTTTTTAAGACCTGTTCACAAATTTTCATGATTTTTGAGGTCAAAATGGAGTAGTGATTTTGGTCACGCCTAAACAGGAAGTGGAGCGAAAAAGTGAGTGGTTTTGTGGCGTAAAATTTTTTCGCTCCAATTTTAAAGTAGAGCAAGAAAAAGGTATTTGCACAAAAATTCACTTTCTTGCTAGTGGTTTTTTGTTCACATTCGGCAATTTCACTTTGGTTTTTACTGCTTTTTCATTTTTTTGGATCGGTTTTTTTCTAAATGGTGTTTCCAATCCATTTAAAATTTATTCCGGTCTAGTTTTTCGTTAGAATCAAACTTACATTTTTCGCTAGTGGTTTTTGTTCTCGCTAGCGGCATTTTGGCATTGATTTTTGTTTTTCTGTTTTTTAAAAAAATTTCATCTGATTTTTTTAGAAATGGTTTTCCAAACCCACCCATAGTCCAATCTAGCTCTAGTTTTCTGTTTAGTAAATGCAAATTCTTTGAATTGTACGTCAGGACTTGTCCTGCTATATATTTTTTCAGAGTATAATGAAGAATTAAAAAGATTTTCGAATTTCGTTTTTCCTAGCCAGTTATAACGGTTTAAATGTTTGCGAAAATTAGACTGATTTCTGTTCTATTGGTCACAGTTGCGGACTTTTTGCACAATTTTATTTTCAATTTTGATTAAAATTATGCCAAACTTGTTACCAATAGTGTTTTTAATCGATATAACAGCAGAATTTGTGTAATTTTTCGAAATCCTAAATGTACCAGCCAATTTTGCTAGAAAATGGTTGTCATATAGATAGCTAGCGTGTAAGGTTTTCGGCAAAAAAATGATAGCAGGCTAGATTCTTGCGCAAAAACGGCTATTTTCAACCAATTCTCAGTGTTTATGTATGGCGCACGTTTCCCCAGAATTCGAAAAAAGGTTCATCAAACCTCAATTTCAATTAATCTTTGTGATGATATAGATCGTAGTAGAGAGACTTTAAAAAAATTAGGATCTTTTTTTTCGATGTTACAGCTATCATCGTAAGCGTAGATTATTGTCTACTTTTTTAAGTTTTTTTTGTTTTTTCGTGTTTCGTTCGAGCATTATCTAACATCTCCCAAACATGTGCTATTAAATATTCTTTTTAGAGAGCTGTGAGTGTTATCATTAAAAAGCCCGTCCAAGGTACAATATGGCATTAAAAAGATTCTTTCGAACTTCGTTTTTTTCTAGACAGTTTCTCTACTGGAGCGAAATTTTGAGAAAACTATTTTTCCAATTTTGAGAAAAAAATGATACAACAGTTGTTCAACAATGATACAACAGTGATACAACAATTTGGAAAAAATGATACAACATTCTTTCTATGAGCCACGGTTAACAAACCTTTTCTGTATAATTTATGCTGCTTGTTTCCATTTTGAAAACATTGTTTTCCTTTTTAGTGCATCAGACTTTTAGACTTATTGCTCCCCTTAGAATTATTGCTCCCCTTTCATAGTTCAGTTATGCCTGAAAATGACCAGAGCAGCCTGCAAATCCCCAGTTTTAGAACAGCATCATTCTTTTCATCGCATTAAAATAATGTCAAATCTTTTCGGTTTAAATTTTTTTGAAAAATCCTCAGAAAAAAAGTTTTGGGGTGTGTTGTCATTCCTGTCTACAATTGAAAACCAATATAAACGTTGTGGTAAATTTGAGCCCTAAATGGTATTTTATTAACTTCTATCGCATCGAAATAATGTCAAATCTCAGCTAGTTTAATTATTTGTTTTTCCAAAAAAAATCAGAACAAAAAAAATTGGGAGTTTTTGATGATGTCAATCCCATTTCAAAACAAACAAAAACATTGTGGTAAATTTGAGAACTATGTGGTATATTATTATTCTTTAGACCAATTTTAGTTACTTGAAATTAGGCACAAGTGTAGATTATAAATACAATCCGTGCAAAAATTAGATACATTGGACCCAGCACGGAATTCAGATACGTTGAGTGCAAAAAAGGTACCTAAATCGAGCATAATTGTAATACATGACTATTATGGTATACTTCTGCGGCGCTATGGACTTTCTCACCCACTGCACTGTCTCTAGACAGCGTGCACCTCAGCCTTGTGCGCGCATTAATCTCTACTAAAAGTTTTGTAGTGGACATTGTATGATGAAAAATAAACAAAGTTCACCTTTGCAGAGTGTATTCGAGACAGTTCGGTTGTTAGAATCCTTGCAATTACTGTGTATTTGAAGAGCAAACACATCTGGAGATCCTTTCGCTACAATAACACTGTAGGATGCTTTCCAGTCATATACCTCGCCTGTCTTGCAGTTTTTGCAGTACTAAAAGCATTAAAACAGGGGAAAATAGCTGGTTATTAGAAAATATGTTGTACGAAATCTCGATTCAGCTATGTGAACTTTGAGATAACGCGAAGTTCTATGCGCATATGAACTGAAATTAAAATTACATGAAGCTAATCGAAAACTACCCTAAAAAACCGTGCTACAACAACAAAAACTAATGTCGTTAACTCTGGCGCAGTTGCAAATCACTTGCGTCGAATAACTTGTCTTTGATGCCTGCACGGGGAATCGGATATAAGGCGACATCTCGATTAGGCAAAGCTAATTTTCGCAGCCACTGCCAAAGTTTTCAACTAACATTTTGTGGGTTTAAGTGAAAACACATTAAAAGACACATAGGCGATATTAGCTCCGACCCCGCTTAGTGGGGGAGAGCTATAAGCTCAACGGGTCCTTTGATCAGCCAATTTGACCGAACGATCTATTTGACGTGCAAAAGTGTACAATTTGAGTGGGATCATCAGAAAGCCCGTCCAGCGTAAATTATACAACTAATAAAGGTTTTTTTCAAATTTTGTCGTTTTCTATAGTTTTATTCAAATTTTAATACATCTTGCTAAAATATGTCTAAAATTGTAAACGCTAGTGGCTAGTGTAATTGCTTTCACTTTGAAAGATAGAAGATGATAGATAGAAGAGGATGGTTGAATGGTGTGGTCCACATTTTTTCGCAGAATTTTGAAAGATTAAGTGTTTTTCACGAAAAATTGTACCAAATCAAAAGTTTTAGCAAATTTCGTCCAAGTTCATAACAACTTTAAAATTGCTTTCACAATCTGGGTATACTTAACGGGGAGCTATATTTTCCTGCTTGATCACAGAGTGTTCAAGAATATTTTTTCCGGTTTATTTGAAATTTAAAAACCGAAACAATACAAATTTTAATCTTCTACTTCTGATAAAACTTTTTTTGTCTACTTGACTCTCAATTTTGAAGTTGTTTTTGGTCAGGTCCAAGGTTTTTAAGTTCTTTTTCGGGTCGCAATACAAGACTTCTGCTTTTTTTCTGAACTTTGCTGATCACAGTTTTTGTCTGTTTTTTGATGCCGATGAATAACTAATATGGCAAAGTGATTTTACTCTCACTGGAGTAGTATTTCTCTTGCTCTAAAAAAACTCATTTACATATTCTTATCTCGTAAAAAGTTAGTTATAATGCTCTTGTATTTCAAAGGCACTCATTGATTTTTCTATAATATTTTTTTTCTCTGGAGTATTTTTAGTATACTTTTGTTTCGCACCGAATAGTTTTCAATCTTTTTTCTAAGTTTTTTGACAATTTTCTGACCAGCCTATGACGTTGGAATAAACATTACAAACGTATATCAGTACCAAAAAAGAAGCTAACTAGCAAGAAAGTGACTTGCACTTCCCCTAGTCTTCTGTTACCCAACGTGGTAAGCGCTTAAATTACGAGTAAGTATTTTACACACGGCAACCAAAGAGCCTCAAAAAATACTTTAAAAGAATTTTTCGGTTGTTGCGCTCAGGGGTAAAGGCATCTCACAAAATTTTAACGCTTTTTGAATTGAATTGAGTTTGAACAATTATGATGAACCCACCAGATTACAGTTGGTGAAAAACTGAATGAAAAACTGAATTTCGCATTCTAGAACACATACTAAATACTGACAATGAAAAGGTCTTCCATATTTACAATAGGATTTTCTATTTCACTATAATTCTAATTGCTTCTATTGCCCACAATTTAACGGCTGAGTGATCAGTTTCCGACAAATGGGAAGAAAGACCATTAGAAAACGCTCCTCGATAAGGGCTGAAAAATCTCTCAGTTTTCTTCCATATCAAAAATTTGTCACTTATTACAGAAAAACCCGTCAAATTTCTCCTAAATGAAACTTTGATGTTTTTAAGTTTTTGAATTTTGTTTCCCTTATTAATCAATTATTTTCAGTGCGACCTTGCAAAGTCAGGTAATTTTTCTAGCCAACTCACTTAAAATCAAATTCGGCTATGTTTTAAAGTGATTATTGCTTCCACTCCTTGACAACGCAATATCTGCTTCCAAATAGAGAGAAATTTATTACTGAAAAATCAGAACTGACGCAAGTCTAAGATTTCTAAAATTAGAATTGCTCAAATGTGACCAACCGGATGACTACATGAATCATTAACTTAAGGATTTAGATTAACAGTTTGTGATTTTGCGGATAGAATTGGCGATCGGTACATATTGTTTTGCAAAACGATGTTGTCTACAAACTTTTGGTACAAGTAAAAATTGAAATTGTTTGTTCCTAGAAACGGCGGTATCACTCAGTCTTTAAAATTTGAAGTCAATTGAATACGCAGTTGCTTTATAATCACACTATTTGTCAGTGCTTCGATTACGTGGCAAAGTTCATGTCCAAATGGCTGTTTTTGGTTAAATGTGGCGTTTCGCGCACAAAATAGATTTGCGTCACATTAAATGATTAGGTCTGTGTGCGTTCTAATTTTTATTTACAATTTTTTCTTTTTACAGTTTCCAGTTGTTTCAATTTTCAAACAATAAATTCTAATCTGAACCTTCAAAAATTACCTGCCAAAAATGTCCATTTTTCCGATAGGTGGCACGCTTAAAATCCATTTTAAAAGTTTAGCAGGGTTTGAATCAATTTGTTACGGCAAATTACGGCTAGCTTGAATAAATTTGCTTGGTTTGTTCAATTTTGAACATTTTCGATAACTTAAATAGTTCATCTCTGAAAAAAATTTGAAATCAGAAATGAAAGCAAATAAAATAATTAAAGTTTGTATAAAAAACTGAGGAGACTTTGCTACTTTCTTAAGAAACCTTTTTTTTTTAAATTTGTCAAGAGTCTTTGCTTCTTTTAGGTTTAATTCTTTCGATAAGTGTTAATTGCTGGTTATGCACTATTTTCAAGTTTCCCCATTACTGTAATACTTTAGTATTTTCAGGTAATTTACCCTTACAGTATCCTTACTGTGTGGGTAAAATACCTGAAAAATTATGGTAAAATGTGCAGGTATTTTGTGCAGGAGCAAATTGCATGTATTTTACTAGAAATTGCAGGTACGTTCAGGTACCGTCAGGTAGTGTGCAAGAACGCCAAAACACGTCCACAGTTCAAGTAAATTTACCTGCAGTTTTAGGTAAAATAACCTGCACATTTTTTAGGCGTATATGATAGGCTAATTTTGACTTATCAACCATTTGAAACCAGAAAATAATATAAAGACAGGGGTGTGTGTTATTGTCAATTTCGGGTGTGTGTTAATCCAATTTCGCTTCGGGGTAAATCTTTGTTGCTGCTTTTGCTGTTGACCGATCAATTGTTGGTTCACATGGACCGAGCTCCAAGTCTATCAGTACTAAAAAATTTAAATGCAAGTGTTATTTCGTTTTTCAGTAAAAGGCAAGTTTAATTACTGGATCGGCCAAAACTTGGATAACAATTGCAAGCAGTTGATTCCCAATTCAAAACCAGCTTTTCAAAAATTTTGAGGTTAGTTGTCACCCACTTTCCCGGTGTCTTGATCAATGATATTAAGCTGAAACCAAACGATACCAAACAGTTCTGTTGGACCCCGTGGTGTTACTATGGGTCATTTAAGGTAGTTATGGGCTGTTGTCAGCCGTTTTTCAGCAGTTTGGGTCCATTTTGGTCAAATGTCACGAAATTGGACTTAAATGAAGCATATTTCAGATCTTGTCATTATAGCTGGATCATCTACTCGAGGAAAAATTACAAAAAAGACAGCTGTGAAGCTGCCCATGCTGTTCGGGGACCCCATCATCCAAAATATTGCAAATATGGATCCAACGACAAGTTAAAGTTGGATTGCATATGATTAAAGCAGAAAGAAGACAAACCTCTTTAATTGAGACTTGGCCGCTGCATGCATCTGGAACTCCTTGATATATACATGTTGGTAAGTCTCTAATGACATCTTTTGACACAAAAGGGTCGTTCAAACTTGCCGAGTTCAACTGACAGACAGAAAATCCACAAAAATTGAATGAAATGCAGTTGCGTTCCACACTGCATACAATTGCGCATTCCTTCCTGTAAAAAACTCTCAATTGTATTAGTTAATTATTTCAGTAGTTCATCTGTAGTTTGCCATCAGTTTTCCTACTCTTCGTTTTTCAAACATCTTTTTTACTGATTCGTACTTCTTTGTTTTACTCGGACTATTGATTCACAAAATCAAAAACTTTTTGCAGTTCACTGTCCGGTCCGTGTCAGTCTGGGGAATGGTCTGAAAAATAGCTGAGCAGAGGTCACATTGGTAAGAGATGGTTGATAAAAGGTGGCTTCGAGCCCACTGTGTGTGCGCACAAAGTTTCTTGCACTCAATAGTCTGATCGGAGGTCACTGCTGTCTAGGACGGAACGATTAGAGGTCACTTCTGTCTGCGACATCAACTTGGGTTGTTATAATAATCATTGTTCCAAAATCGGTAAATATATATGCAAAGCATCTTAGAGAAAAAACACGATTTTGTAGCCAATAGGACCTATTTTTGAGAAACATAAAAGATTATCAGAAATTTGAAAAAGGGAAACGTTTTAAAAATTCGAAGGAAAAATATAAAATGAAAAAAAAATGCTCGGGGAGGAGAGGGATGGGATGAGAGATCGCGTTGAAGTTTCAGATAAAACAAACGGAGAAATTCGTACTCAATTTATACAGGTTAAACGAGCTTTGATTGCCAGGAGGATATTTGTACCATTTTAGGCGTAAAATTTAACAATTGAACATTTTCAACTAATTGAACAAAAATTGCAAAAATAAATTAATTAATTTCTATTTTTTTCTGAACAAAATTGATTACAATTGATTTTCATGGTTTCTCCGTTTCTGCCACTGAAAAACTTTTGTTAGAAGCAATGTTTTTCGGAATCGAACAGGTTATTTGGAGAAAGGAAGGTTTAGCAATTTATAGCTCTCAAAACAGGAAATAGCAATATTTTCAAAGTTTTCAGCATATTCAAAACTACAGAGACGTTAAAAACATTTTCATGAAAAAAACAATAAATCAACCAAAACACAGTATTGAAAAGTAAAGATGGAAATCATTTCTTATTGTTTTTTTTGTATTCCTAATGTTCTCAGAAAAGATCGTTCAGAATAGACTCCTTGAGATACAGTAAAATTTGAGAGCTAATGGCTTTTTTGATCGCTGGACTGAAAAATTTAACAAACAACTTACATTTATTTTAAGTTAGAAGAAAATTGTTTTCACTTCTCTGTATTCTGAAATTGCACTTCGCATTTATCATTTAAAGCCTGTGGGTTTCTCTAAAATGAAAAATTCAATGGTTGCGGCTAAGTGAAACTATTCATGTCATTTAAAAAGGAAAGTGTTTTTAAAAGACGAAATAAAAAAATCTTACGTTTCTTTGTTTTTTTATACTTTTTCTACCAGGAGTGAAAAAACTAAATCGAAAAATCTAATTGTATAAACGTTTATTCAAAATTTACTTAAAAAAACAATTAAGTGCAGCTTTTCAAATTTTCTTATATGTTAAACTCAAGTAGAGGAAGAGTGCAGAACTCATCAAAATCTTTAAAATTATAAAAATTACGTAAGATTTTAACAAACTGCGGTTTTTAATATCTTCAAAACAAAGAATGTTTTATTTGAAAACGGGATCAACCAGGAGTAGGTATTAGTTGTCGAAAAGAAAGTTTTCTAAAATGTGTTCTTTGGTGTCTTAGTTTGTGTTAGTGTTTTGTGTAGGTCTCTTTGTGTGCGGGCGCGCTTGTGAGAGCGTATGTCTTTTTGGGCGGGTTTTTAATGTGTGTTGTATTTTGTTAATCAGAGAAGCAGATAGTGATTCTGAGAGAATCAGAAAAGCTGTGTGACACAAATAGAGACAAAATGCAAAAAAACTATCAGAAAAACATTACAAAAACAATTTTTTTGTTACAAGTTGCGGTTTGAAATATGTCGAAAACAAAATTTGAGTTTCTTAAATCTGTCTGGTTACGAAACTACAAAATTTTGAAAAATTGAACCGGCCAATTATGTTCATGAAACAGGGAAAATTTTTTTAGAGAAAATTGAGCCGAAATTTAAGCGCCAAAAAAACGATTACAATGCTATTGTTTTAAGCAATCCACATCCCATTTTCCAAAAAAAAACAAATGAGACCTAGTTGAACGATGGGAACCACGATTGGAGATCAGTTGCCAAAAAAATAACTAAAAATTTTTTTTTCGGCTTTATCTTTTTTGTGTGTATGTGTGTTGAGCTTGTGCGTTTATGTATGTGAGTACGTGTTTATGTAATGTCTGTGCTATATGTGTTATATATATGAGAAGGAGAGAAACAGGAGTAAGTCCGAGAAATTTAATTCCTCTAAGTGCTGAAACAAGTACGAGTAGAGTACAAATGCTGTCAGACAGCAAGTGAATTAGAAAGATTTCCTAGTATTTTATAGAAATTGCTGCATTAATGTTGTCCAAAAGCATAATTTGTTATTTACAAAATCTTATTGGGTAATGAAGCATGATTGTTTTTAAAATCTAAAACCAAATTTACCATTACCGAAAGAAATGCCTCACCCAATCGACACCAAAAAAAATAGAAAAAACGATGAAAAACTAATTGAACGTGACGAACCTTGAGTCAAGATCAGTTACCAAGAAGAAAAATCTTCTTAATTTTTTTTTTGGTATTTGTTTTTGTATTTGTGAGATTTTCTTGTGTGTAATATGTGTGTTTGTATGGTTTTCGTGTCTCTGTGTCTTTCAATTTATACTACGCATATCTTTCTAGAATGTGCAGGAAGGAGTTTTCGTTTTTGTCTGCCGAAAAAATACGCTTTATTTTCCGGTTAAAACAGTAAAAGTTTTTCCCAATTCACATAAGTTGTTTTTGGAGGCTCCCAACTGTTTCTATGACAAAAATATTTGTTTTTTGCAACCTTGTGAATTATGCTAGAACATGCACAGACTAGCACGCACAGAATAGCAGCACATGCCTTCGTGTTAGTATAAAAAACTGTTCCACGTACCGATCCAAAAGCAATTAGTCATAGAAAAATGTAAAATATTCATTCTACAACTTGAAAATTGATAAATATTTTGACAGAACAATGTCACCATTAATCATAACTTGTTTGTTCAAGTCCTTTGCGGAGATTTGTGCATTTTTTTATAATAAAAAACTTGGTGCAGTGTTCAATGCCATTGAACATTGAAGTTTCAAATTAGCTGTGTTTGTTCGTAAAGGCCTCAAGAAAGAGGAAATTATTTGTGTCAAGTGATATGAATGAGTTTGTTCAGCAACTCTTGGTCATCAGTTATTAAATATTTTCTAATATAAAAATATAAAGTAAAAGTTTATAGACAAAATAAATGTTTTTGTTTTTTTCACAGCTCTAACATCTTTATTTAAAACATTTACAGTTTGCTATTAATGAGTGTATAAATGCAAACACACTCCCTGAAATTCTAAAAGAAGCCTATGTAACTCCCATCTATGAAAAAGGTGACAGGCATAACCCTGAAAACTATCGTCCAATTTCGGTCACTCCAACATTAGCAAAACTTCTCGAAAGACTTCTCTTGGAGCAAATGTCGGAACATTTAGATATGAAAAAAATAATAAACAAAAATCAATTTGGTTTCCAAAAACAAAAGTCGTGTCTTAATACAATAACTGCACTGACAGAAAAAACAAATCATTATGTTGAAGAAAAAGATATAGTCTTAACAATCTTTTTGGATTACGCGAAAGCTTTTAACTCAATATCCTTTGACATTTTCATTCAAAAAATTGAAAAATATGGTTTTGGAGAAAATGCAAGAGTCTTATTGAATTCGTTTTTGATTAATAGGAAACAGTGTGTTGGAAACGGAATAGTTGACTCCAACTGGACAATTATAAATCACGGCGTTCCACAAGGTACTGTACTAGGACCACTAGTATTAATACTTTTTTCAAATGAATTCGGTGAGGAAATAGGGAAAAGTTCGAATGTTTTACAATTTGCAGATGACACAGCAGTTCTATGTCAAGAAAAAAACATTGTTTAGAAGCAAAGGCTAAAAAGATATTGATGGAAACTGAACAATATATGAAACAAAGCAAGTTAACTCTAAATGAAGGGAAAACAGAAATAATGGTTTTCAAAATTCAAAAGTTACCAACTGTCAATTGCGTTGAATTTAAAAGTCATTCATTGAAACCAATAGATGAATGCAGATACCTAGGTGTTATTCTTGACAAAGAGTTGACCCACCAAAAACAAATTAATAATGTGATCATTAAAATGGCTGTCGCTATCGGATCAATTTATTTAATACGCAATCAAATACCTTTAAAGGCTCGAATAAATCTCTTTAGATCACTTGTTTTATCGCATTTAGAATTTAGTACAATATTATTTCAAAATTTGCCGTCCTACTCAATTGACAGAATTAACAAACAAATTAGATGGGGCATAAAACTTTGCTTTTTCGAAGAAAATATGACAATGCTCATAAACTACTTCTTGAAAATAAAATACTTCCCGCAGAAATACAAATAGCAAAAACTTCATTAAATAGACTTTTCGATTTTGTCCAACAAACAAACATACAAGACCAAAGAAAATTCAGAGTAATCGGAGACGTTAAAATTAAAGTTATTAATCGTACATATGATTTTTCTCTCAAAAAAGTGTAAATCAAAATGTAGTCAAAAATTGAATTATAAGAAACTTTGTTCGGAAATGGAAGAAACTTCCAAGAGCTCCAAAAAAGGAAAAATCAAAGAAATTTTTTAAAAAATTTAAAGGAAGAGATGCAAAAAGACACGAACGAGTTCCAATGGACAAAAAGTTGAAGGCTTTAAAAGTTTTTTTTTTAAAATAGTTCACGAGAACTAGAAACTGAACCTTAGTTTTTATTGTTATTATGTTTAGTTATTCAAGGGAAAGATGTAGTATGTTGGATTTATAATATAACAAAAAGTAACTTTAACCTTTGGGTTATTCGAATTTAAATGTTTGAGATTTAGAAAAAAAATCAGTACATTTTGAATCAACATTTGATTTTTCACTCTCAATGAATAACCGTCAAAACTCCTTCTGTCAACTTGCGCAAACAAAGTTTTCTGTTTATCGTTTTACATCACAGTATGTCTCAGTTTTCAAGCACACCGTTTAACTTTCGTTTTTGTGAATTTTTCCAGCAATTCAAATAATCTAAAAACGTGAAATTTTGATGTTTTGATTATCGAACTTTGAACAATCAGCAGCTCATTGTGTTGAATGGCCCTAAGCTTCGCAACAAACTTTGACCTACTTGGGCGTGCAGCCCAGGAAGAAAAAATTTTATTATACTTTTCTAAAAATCAGTGAAAAACTTTTCAGTTGTTTTGACTGAAAATCCGAATCCCACAATAATAAAGCCTTTTATCAGAAAAAATCAGCGTTGCTTCAATTAAACTTTTCATTAGATGTCTGACGCAGATTGAAATCGGCAAACGAAGCTGCAATTTCTTCATGAGCACGAATTACAGCAAAGAAAAACAACTACTGGGAGAGATTGAGAGAGAAGGTCATCTAAAAATTCCTCTCATCTGCAACATTGCACGTCTGTAAATTGGGGTTCACATCAGTAAATTCCTCTCTTTACTTTGATCTAACATCATTAACAGCCCGCGTCAATAAATCAATCCCTTTAAAAGTGTAAGTTTGTGGGATTATTCTCTGGGTTGAAAATCGAAAAAAGAAATTTCTCCTCGCGACCCTTATTGTGTTGTAGTTCCATTATCTTACACCATTTTATCCCCTATACCATATTACTTTACAGTTTTGAACGATTTTGCAAAGTAAATAGACAGCTATTAATAACACTCAATTTCTATTCCACTGCAACATTTTGTTATTTCCGCAATTCGTAGCAACAAATTTATTCAAATTTCGGAGGCCTTTCATTCTTGCGTTGATATTCTGTACAAAACTGAGTCATACATTGTGCTTTATTTTGGGCTTAAGATTATTGAATGATTCTGTAACCACAAAACCAATTGATTTGCTGTCTTTTCGAGATAGCGTCAATAGTAACCAGAGAAGAAAAGAAAATATCAAATCTACTTCAGACTAATTATTGGTATTCATCTGATATTGATATCAGCAGCTAATTATTGATGATATTCCCATTTTTTTCGAATTAGGTCAGACTATACCTAATAAACCATTAAAATTACATCTCTAATCATCAATGGATACAAACTGATAAATTTCCAATCTAGAAATACTTCCTCTATTACTACGACACTCAAAAAGTCCAATTGATCAGTTTCCTTTTGTGCAGTCTCTCTTCATTTTGCAAAAAAAATCGAAAATGGAAAACCAAAAAAAATTGAAGACAACTGGTTTTTCTTTCTTACTTCTCCATGGGCGTGGAACCCGGGACAATTATTGCTCCATGCCTCTGGTTTTTGCAGAACCTAGCGAGTCCAACTCCAAAAAAGATTGCATACAAGGACACAAAATTTCCTTTTCTTCTGGCAGACTAGAAAAAAAGAACAGTATGCAAAATTGTGCAGGGGCATATTATGTCTATCTTTGGTACGAAAATCCTTGCATCAATTACAGCTCCTTAAAAAATGAATAACCAAAAATGATACCATAAATTTGCTCTAGTACTGCCATACTTTGTTTGTCAACTCTTCTCATACATTTATGTTTGTCTTTTTTACAAAATGAAAGCAATTTTACAGAAAAAAGTATAAATATTTTTTTATTACTTAATTGATAGCATTTGATTAATAAAATAATTATTTTATTAATGTATAATCGAGTGGTTTCAAAGAAAATTATTTAGTCAAAAAATTGTATCCAAATAATTCCGAAAATTATACAATATTTTAATAATGATCTTGAGGTTATTGATTGATTTCGCCCATTTAGCTGATCGTTCCTACAGATACAAATGCAAACAAAATGATGCTAATTGTTGTCTAATGGTATAATTTCATACTCAAATTGTAAAAATGCCGTGGAAGATATTTTGAAACAAATTTTTCTGCCTTTGCTCTTGCATTAAAAGGTAACTAATTTCACTTTTGCGTGCTATTCAAAACCTGAGATCTTTATTAGTTAGCATAGTAAGCTTTCTTAATATCTTTTGTTGTGTCTGTTTCTTCTGCAATAATTAAAGGCGGTTTGCACATTTTTAAGCCCTTTCTGATGTACACCACTGTTTCAAGTCTCTGTGAGGTTTCATAAGACTAAATTTCGAAATAAATAGTTCAATCGTTATGATCTCTGATTTGGGATGAATATCATGTTAAAAATCATAATTACGAGGCAAGTAACACAAATTTATGTCGCATTTAATCGGTTGATTTATACTCCGTATGTTCTTTGCCAACAATATTGGTAAAGCTGCACTTGTGAGACTGGATACGAGAATTGAAAACGCGCAGCCTTATTTCTAAGGGTATATGAGTTGCTACCAGATATAGTAGCACGCTACCAGACATGCTTTGGCTCTTTGTGGAACTTTGCAAGTTCAACTTCAAGAAACATCACATGCCAGGACAAAAATGTTCCTTTTTATCAAAATTAATAGCAGACTAGAAAACGAAAAAAAGTAAAAAGCGAAATTTTCCAGGGGCTTAACATTTCGATCTCCGGTACGAAAATCATTCCATCGATTTAAGCTCTTTCCAAAAACGAATGTCCAAAAATGATAGAATAAATTTGCTCTAAGACCGCCATACTTTGCGCAAAAAAAACAAAGACAACTTTTCTCAAATATGAACATCTACTAAATATGAACTAATTCTACTATGAGAAGTAATATTGCTACCTCAAATACTTAGAGAGCTCTCATTTTGAGTGTCACTTACTGAGATGCTGTTACGCAGCAGAAATGTGTCTTTGGGGATAACTTCACGGGTGTTTTTCTAGAGTGATGAAA
Organism: Convolutriloba macropyga; assembly: GCF_964194025.1. Classification (NCBI taxonomy): domain Eukaryota; kingdom Metazoa; phylum Xenacoelomorpha; order Acoela; family Convolutidae; genus Convolutriloba; species Convolutriloba macropyga. Next base: position 39,678,330 of record NC_134471.1, on the reverse strand, counting down.
TTATTTAGGAGTGCGGCTGACAATGTATGTTAAATGATGTCATTTGAGTGGGTAATTACTCTAGTGAACCTTATTAATATCTTTGCTCTAACAATTTTTGGGCAGCACACAGGCTAGGACAACTGTTGCAATCAACATAGGATTTGTAATCAAAAATAACAGTGATTGGCTTAATGTGGTAAAACCATGTAAACATAAGGATTTCTATGGGCGAAAAAGATGTACAAATGGACGCAGTTGAAGTTCTTTTATAGAAATTTTTCTGGCGCACTATTTTTATATCATTTTACTCCTTGACGGTCCCACTTATAAATTATTTATCACCCAGCGCTGCGCATTGGAAAAAAATTAGAGTTTTGAGCTTTGTTTTTCTTAAGAGTCCCTCTATTGCAGCCTCATCTTCCACTTTTACCTGTTTTTGGGGGAAATTCGATACCAGTACAGTACCGCCTATTAATTTTGGAGACTCTGCCATTTTGCCCATTCTGTTTAACAAGATACGTTTTATAGGCTAAAAATACTTTTATAGGAGCTATTTTGATTTGGTATACCTGTTTTTGACTCGTGTTGCCCTAATGAGGTGACTTGTCAACTGCATACCTTGTTTGAATTCAGTAAATGAGTGAAACTTAATGCCGAATGGTAAGTACGCAAGGCATCGTAGATAAATTATCCCAACTATGAAAACTGTTGTCAAGAACCAGTTGGTCATTTTTATTTTAGTTTCCTTATTTCAGTTCAGAATTTTCTCGAAGTAAGCAGCAGGTCTTCTTAACGCTTATTCATTTTTAATTCTTCAAATGGTTTAGAAAATCAAGTTGACCATTGTGTTTTTAAGCAAGCAGCTATTCAAGTTCAATTTTTTCATGAAAAGGGCGTCTCTTCAGTCGCCACCTGCTGTAAGAGTAGAAAACTTCATCTGGGCTCTTCATGCAATTTTGATTTGATTAGAGCTGCGTACAGGGTTCTTCTCAGCGAAGAGTGGAAAGAATGCGCGCGATGAAAGATGCAAAACTAGATCAAGGGTTTCAGTTTCAGACAAGGCAATTTGCATAGCTGGTTTTGGTTCTTTTGGTTTTTCTTATCAATGGATCAACGTAAATCCGTAAAAACTTTATGATTCATCGATGGATCAGAGAACTTTAGATCTTTCTCGTTTCTGCCTCCCCAGTACGCTATACACATCCTATTTATGGCACGTGGGGATGACAATATTAAGTAGCCACAACGCTTGGGGGAGCGCAAAAGGAAAAAATCCGAAACTCCGTAAAATTGAAAACATAGATGAGTCACAGTAAAATCATAACAATAAAATCCCACCGATTGTAAGTGGTAATTTATTCAAAGCATAAGCAGTTACGGTTTCAAAGATACTACACGTGTTGTAGTCCCATAGGTTCAACCGAATGATCCTTGTAATCTAAACAATACGCATTTATTAGTCGATGAAATAATTTTTACTGCAATGTATCTATTCGCAAAAACATTTGACTTGCTGTCATTTCGAGATAGAGTTAGTACTATAACCGAGAGATATGTAAATCGGGTTGAAACTTTGGTATATAGCTGAAATTGAGATAATTATTGATGATATTCCGATTCTGTTCAGAAAAGAAAAAGTTTATTTGACAGACTACTTAAAGAACAATCCCCTGTCCATTGAAAATGAAATTTCTACTCTTTAACATGTCCTCTTGGAAGACGGTCCTGGACGTTTATGCTAGCTTGGAGATTCATCTATTATGAGACCGATTGGACTTTTAGATGAAATGCTTGAATGCAAATGTTGCCATCATATTGAAATCAAAAAAACTTGTTCATGTCTCAATTCAGAGAAGTCACATCAAGTCAACACATTAGCAAAATTTGAATTTGTGGAACACGTTTCATCTTTTTGATGTGTCAATCAACTTTCACAAAAAAAGAGGACAGCTAAACATTTTGGACTCATGAAAAAGTGAAAAAGAAACAAACAAAATCCAATATATTATTTAGTTTACAATAAAGCAGCTTTATTGAGCTAACTATTTAGGCTCGTTGACATTAAACAGAAAACTGTACATATGAAGTATGTTATTGATACTTATATCACATTTTTCTGAATGGCAACTTCAAAGTTGATTTATTACTTGTACGCAAATTCATTTCGATGAGGTTCCGTAATCCCGTGTAATGGGTTATTGGCCGAGAGTAGTGATCACTGTTAAATTGTTCCATCACTGAATTTATTATCTCAAAACGATTTTCAGTTAAAGAATAAAGTGCCAAAACTGTGGAGTCAGCCTACAACATGAAGTGGATGAGCTTCAGTTGTCTTCATGGTGACTTTGCTACGTGATCTTTCCGACGTGCATCATCCACTCAGAAGAATGATCTTTTCGACACTAAAGTGAGAACAGAAAAACTCCAAACAACAACGCTATGACTTGGTGAAAGTTTTTTTGCAGAGAACTGGTATGAACATAGGAGACAAACTCCAGAAAATGCTCTTCCTGAAAACGAGAACTGTAAAATTTGGTATAATCTAGCATTAAAATTGGACTATTCAATCTTGATTTTGATCCGATGTCTGCCTGTGGCAACAAAATGACTTGAGGAAAGACCAGGAGCCTGACGATTTGTAAGGGAACGATTTGTAAGCAAGGAAACAAGAAAAGTAGCGGGCCTCATGCGACAGTTCGCTCGATTGCAGCTAAAAGACGATGAACCTCTGCACGAATATTTCATCGGAGATAAAAACAACTGATAGCACTACTTGGTCTTGTGAGTAAAATTATTACTGGAAATTTTGTTCTATTCAAACAACCTAAATAGTCTTCCTGTTTGATACGTTCAATTTGTGATACAAGAACCTTTTAAGCAGAGGAACAATTTCATTGAGTAACAAAAATGGCTAACGAACTTCGATGAAAAAGACATGGTCAAGAGAGTGCTGAATTTGAACGGAAATTGCTACGATAGCAAAGAAATCAATTCACAGCTCGAGATCATCTCATCTTCAAGAGAAGCCAGCTAGTCGAAATCACGATAGTCAAGGTTCCAGTGATCTGAACTATCGAACTATCTGTTTTGTCTGCAAAAAAGCAGGATATCTAAATGCCGTTTGTTTCTAACAAACAGTGGCCACTGTACCTTATGTACGTATGCAAAAAAAATTCATTTAGCTCAAGTGGGAAATACTAGCGAAACAGTCAAGCATATTTCGATTCAATTTTAAAGTTATCAAAACAATTTTTTTTGAGCAAATAACTTTTTATTAGTCATAGTTTCAGGCGTTACAGATCACCTAAAACCTCGAAAAGAAGAGTTTAAAAGTAGAGAAGACTATATAGAACGGTCAACAAACCAAACGAATGGAAAAAACGAACAGTATTTCATGTACCAGTAGACATGCCCAACCAATTTTCAACAATGACAATAGTTGAAAAAGGATGTTCGATGGTGCACATTAGGAAAGCATTGTTTTGAAATTAAAACTTGTGAACAGTTCAATATTATCAAAAGAACCACTTTTTTCTACCAATCCAGCCACTTGAGATGCCTTAGACTGTAAACTGCAGGGAGCCAAAATTGAATTGAAAACTTGGCACAAAACTGGCCATACAGCAAATTCAAAACAGAAGAAAGCAACGAGCACTGTGGCACATGCGCACCTGCTAAAACAGCGCAGAAACCGAAAAACATATCTGTACCAAAAACGTACAAAAAATGAGTGATAATAAATATACAACAAGCTTCAAAGATTGTTCTCAATTGCATTGGTACCGGTAGCTCTCTCTATTAAAAACAATAAGATATGTTGTTTTTTCACTTCACTGCTTCTGTCTATTGCATGGTTTACAAATCTGAATTACTTAAATGTCAATTAAGTGTTTGAGTATGTACGTAGAAAGGGAACTCTCAGATTCTGCAATCAGATAATTGTAGAGAGTATAAAAATAAGAAGATTTACAAAACCTGTTTGAAACCCCAGAGCAAAATGGGGTTGTTGACAAATACAATAGAACACTAATTGAGTCAGCACAATGCCTACGGGCTGAGTTGGGCTGCCAAAAAATTATTGGGTACGTACAATATACACTAATATTAAAAGTCTAGACAGTAGAAAAACAGATATACAACCCTCAAACAAAAAGTTTTCTCAGAAGAAAAACCCAAAACACATTTGAAAGTGTTTGGGTTGTTTAGCCAATGTGAAAAGCAGAAAAGCAAGTAAAATTGCAAAGCTTAACTCTTAAGCTCATGAATTGTTTTTCTAGGTTATTCTTACTACATCAATCCATAATTGGTTCAAAATTTAGAAATCAGACAATTTTTGAAGCGAGGTTTGTCATTTTTTTTGAGAAAACTTTACCAGTATCAAAACAAGGACCTAACGATACAATGAAGTAGATGAATCTTTCTAATGCATTTAGGCACAATGAGAAAGAAACCAAAACAAGAGTATCCAGGACAAGTTAAACTACTGGAGCAAGCTGAGCGAATAGCGCAAACTCAAATGAAAAGAAGTGGAAAATTCAGAGTTTAGTTCAAGTGAATCAAGTGAGTTAGCAGAGGCAACCGGAAAAAAGACGGACACAACCAGACAAAAAGTGAAACGTCAAGATCGAAAACACAACAAGTCAAACGTCCCAGAGTCGTTTTTAACAATGATTTTAGAACAAAAACGATTACTCAATCATCTAGTCACGAAATAGACAACATGCAAAATTTTTGCTATCAAACTCAGACAAAACAAAAAGTAAACACTGGATGGAGTATGCTAGAAGGAAAAAAAAGAGAAGGCGAGACAAGCAAAAAAAATTAGGTGCAGTGAAAGAAACAGACAGTTCCCGGATGGTTATTGTTATCAATTTTTAAATCATCTGCATTGCTATGAGCTTTTGATAGAACCAGAAACATACTGAAGTGCAGTTGAATCGGAAGACGAAAAACTGAGCCAAGACGCATAAAAACAGGAAAAAAATTTGTTGGTTGATTCAAATACTTGGGATTTGGATCAAAAAGCAGCAGGTAAAAATGTAATACCTGGAAAATGGGCATACAAGATCAAAGCAACGGAAAACGGTGCATTTGGAAAAAGTGTATATTACATTGTAAAGGGATTCCAATGAGGTATAGGTTTTGACTATTTTAACACATTCCAACCCACAAGCAAACGTTAGCTGCTAAAACAAATCCATTGCTCAGAAAGAAAGAACGAAAGTCAGATGATAGCATCCAATAAATGATGAAATCTATCAAGAGCAACCACGCGGTTTCGAAAAACAATAAACTAGCTTTTAGGTCAATGAGAACCTTTACGAACTACCACAGGTAGGAAAAAAGTTTTATCGAGAGTTATCAAAATATTTGCAAAGTGTTGATTTTGAAAGGAACAAAAGTGATTAAAGTCTTTTCTACAGTTTTGAAGAGAAAGAAACTTCATCTATTCCAGGCTGGGTAGGTAGGCGACTTAGTTATAGCAAGTACGTGCGAAGAAAAAAATTAAAAAAATATTAGCAAAAAAACTTCAAAATGAACGATTGTAAGTAGTGTTAAGAGTTTTTGGGGTAGAACACAGTCCACGGGGGTAACAACACCATGTATTCAGAAAGGCTACAGCGGCCTAAACGATTGAGGGTCGGCTCTATGTTTTAAGATAGGGTATAGGTTTCACAGGTAAAAAGACGACTACATGTATCGGGAGCCGACTACATATGTTAGGAGCCGAGTACATGCATTAAGGTTAGTTATATGCTCCATGTATTGAGATTAGATTCAGCAGACTACATGTGTTAAGATTAGGTATAACCATTTGCAAATATTTTGTTTAGATATAGCAAACTACATGCGCTAAAAATGCGTACGGCTCCTCAAGTAGAGAAAATGGGTCCAGTAGTCTGATTAATTGAAAAACAAAAAATAGAATTAAAGCAGTACAAAATTACAGACCAGCAATAAATCAAGTACAAGAAAACTGTTCTAAAAAATTGCCAATTATATGAAAAATAATACAAATTTTATGTTGAGTGTTGTTTTAGGCATACCATAAGAGTGAACAAGGCGTCTAGAATGACAATAAGGCAGCTCCTTCTTTGTCTGTTCAAACTTAGCGACCCAAAATTTTATGATTGTGATTCCTCTTCCTGATGAAGAACGATTGATAATTTCATTCATCACGTGTTGATACTTCTCTCTAGGTCCATCTCAGTTTTCCTTTCTTGTTCTTCTGTTGAGACCCTTGCTACTGAACTTGTATTTGACAAGCTTCCGCTCTAAACTAATCATCAGAGGCCTTCTGTCACTAAGTTTCATAATCCTGCTTTTTAGCTAGTCTATTAGAATCTCACAAAATCTCATGCGCTGGATAAACAGAATCTGTCTCCATCTCTAACGCCTCTAATTCGGCCAGATCGCAAAATTCGTCAAAAAAATCTTAGTATTGTTCCAACATACAAAGTTTAGTGTATTGAAGTACAAAGAATCTAACTATTATTTGTTCACGATGTTCAATTTTTGCATTTGCTAGCTCAACTTCGGAAAAATTTAAGCGACATTGTTCAATCGCTTGAATTTTTTCCCCAAAAATTGATTCATGTCTTATCGTCATTCAAATAATTAGTCGCTGTGTCTCTGCTTTTTTCCATAATCTGATAACTGATAAGCTGTCATTCATTAACTTCACAGTCTCAGCAACAATCATGGATTCTGGATTTCATCTCTTCTTGTGTCCACTAATGACTGAAAAAATTAATTCAAACACCTTTTTGGCATGTACTGACAAAAAATTCATTTCAGACCAAGATTCCAGCAAAAACTGAGTAAAGGAGTATTTTTGTTCAGTTTTTCAGCTTGAAGCTCGAATATAGCTTCCGCTGAAGCTGTTTCAGTAATTTATTTTCCACAGCGTACTTTTTAATTTTAACCAAAATACCAGCTCAACGTTAAATTGATAGGGAAATCCAAAAACTTGCACCCCTCCATCATTGCATATCACACTGTACGTATTCAAAGGCTTAAGTATCCACGCAGTCCCAAAATTCAACATCTCTGTACCTTTTGTCAGCAATTTGTTCTCAATTGGTGAAATTTTTTGTTTCTACTTGTTTTTTTCTCCGAGGGACTCGGTTTAGCTTTTTGATAAAGACAACATGAAAACTAACAAGACATAGCTTCAAACGCTTTATGCCAATGCGCGCAGAATCATTTTCCGCTAAAATGGTCAATTTTTTCCCGTTTTACGATTGTGTAATAACTCTCAATATTGAATAAGGGAGGTTGTGAGTGAAGATACGAAATGACCATACTCTCATTGACTTAGATGTGTTTTTTCGAGCCTTGACTATATGAGAATCTTTATCAAAATCCTATTGTTTGTAAAATCCAGTAGGTTTTTCCTGACACAATGGAAAGGGATACAATTGACTAGTGTCAACGCCGACAAAAGATTTAAAGGGGTTTTCTGAGATGCCCATAAGTGTCTAATCTACAGCCACTTTTTTGTTAAAAACAATAGATGGCCCCAGTCATATCCTCACGTATTATATCAAGTAAATTCTTGTCAGCTTCAACCAATAGAACAAAAATGGTGGTTCAATTGTGTGTTCAATTTTTGAATTGTGAAGACAAATAAAAACCAAATTGGGAACTGTACAGCCGACTTTTAACATAACGATTCCTTTGTTAGAAAAAAACACCATCAATTTCTGCATTGTTTTTACCGTTGGAACAACATCCCTGTTGTACTTCGTGACAAAATCCCTGAAAATGATGTGCAGTTGCGGCTCTGGCTTCGGAGGAACGTATTTTAACCTCTGTCTTTTTTAATTATTTCTTTGCTAAAATTTCTAATATGTTATGTATGTGATCTTTTAATTGTTTAATCATGATCAAACGCTATTCATTTGAAACATTTAGTTATACTTATGCATCATCCCTGCTTATTTCAACAAAAACAATTAATGACGTAACATGGTATTTACTGAGTCAATATTCATCTAAATCACTCTATTGATTAACCAATCAGAAACAAGTGTCAATTATGATATGAATAGTACTTATCTGATTATTTATTTTGACTCATTTGGTTGCGTAGTGGAGTCTTTTTTTACTTTACTCCGTTCGAAACTGTTACAAAGAGAAGTTGACCTTCAGTTGGACTATAATTTGATTCTTCATCAACTTAGTTTTTTAATGATAATTTTTGCAAGATCATAGAATCGGCAAAGATTGCTAAGTAAGTTGAGCTTTTCTGGAAGAAAGTTGCAGCATTACTATCATTGACTGATGCCTCAAAAACTGAAGTACGAGATTGAACAAAGTTTATCAATTAGGTTATTCCTAAATTCAATCAAAATTAAAGTTACATTTCAAGAATACGGCCGAGCGACTAATTGTTTCGACGCAACCTGTAGTCAATTCGTGCAGAAACAAGAACTAAAATTCATGGACCAGGCCCTGAATATTTGGTTGCGAATTGTAACATTTTCCACATTCATGCAAAAAAAAGATCAAAAAGGATTCGAAATTTGGCAACTGTTTGAAAGGAATAGTACTTTTTTTTCTTAGCAACTTGTTGTTCTGCCTTCTTTCAACTGATAAAAGTTGAAAATTCAAATTTTTGTCAAAGTGCATAACAGATTATAAATTGGTGGAGAGATAATTGGAGATGAGTTTGATTAATTTAGTAGCTTGTAAAAGAAATGAATTTATTGAAAAAAAATGATATTTCGTTTTTTTGAGTAGAAGCAACAAAATGAGCTCAATTTTTTTAGGTTAAAATGTTTGGGGAAACAAAAACAGTCTTTAGCAATACCATGACGCGTTGTTGAGATTTGTTACTAGACGAGGGGGCAAATATTTTTAACATGGTCTCCCCCTGGGTCTCGTCAGTTATGATCGATTTGTATATGATCATATATATCATTTCTCTCTTTGTGGGACTTTTTCTTCATCGTCAATCGTTCCTTTTTAAATTTTGATTACTTTCTCTAGAACTCAATTAACTTCTCATGTCTATGTTGAGTTGTTGCTCGCGTGACTTGCAAACTCGTTGCAAAAAAACGTCAGCAAAGCTCTGGCTGGTTATAAGTTTGACTTTAACCTAAATTTTCGCAATTGTACTTCTCATTCAAGACACCACTCACACGGCGCTGTCATCATCCAAAAACAAGAACTACTAGGAATCGATCCATTTTGGATAAAGCCATAACACCAGAGTTCTTAGGAATGCTGGAAAACCATTCCTAGGTTAGTAATGTTAGTCAAAGAGGGTGTTTAGGTAGTTGTTCTGCTAAATGTACCCCCAGGCCTTCTCTTGTCCTGAACCCATATACAAACTGGTTGGGAAAAATAGCACTGTTTGAAACGAAAGAGATCAGAGCATCCAAAATACTTATTTGAATAGCACTTGCCCTGATTAACACCAAAAAAAAAAAGCTGGTGTTTTATGCTGAGAAAAACCATGGAAGATATATCATAGCAAATAATTCGCTCTTTTATACCTCCCTCAGTCTTGATGCTGAAGGGCCAAAAAATTATGTCCCCAAGATGCCAATTACGGAATTCATAAAGAGACAACCCGAGACTCGATTAACTTTGACATTATCTTATTCATTATACAGCACGACATCACTTTTGATCGTTCTATGTTTCAGGTGAACCATATTCAGAGGAGTTGAATTGCATAAAAATTTATTTATATCCGTAGTTTTGGTAACATTCCCACTCATTTATAACTTGAATTACTGTTGCTATGATTTCAAATTGAAAAAACGTTCTGTTACGTGACGTCTTAACAAATAAACGTACCATGATATAGAATTTTCAACCAATATGATTGGTTGAGAAACTTAAAACACAATATTTTTATACATTCAAATACACTAAGTTGGACATAAACTAATTCTAGATTATATTTTTTGCCGCATCTGGCCATGCCTCAGGGGTGTGACTAGATATGAATCTATCACAACCGAACATGAGATCAATTTCCCCCAAAAAATATGGTTTTTCTCTGTCGGCCTATTACAGTTTCTGAGCAATTTTACGCTACAGTTCATATCCTATTTTAAAACATGGAAAATTTGTTGAGCAATCAGCCGATCAGAAAACACTATTCCCATTTTCTCAATTGTGAATGGCCAGCAATAAAATTTCTATATTTTGGTACGTCTGCCATTTTCACTATCGCCCTTCTGTTATTATAAAACTATTTATCAAAGCGGCGGATATGCGATACATATATAACAAATTATGTTAAATCATTTTGCCATCCTTAAGTTAAGGACGGATTGTCGTGTGTTTCAGGTCGCGATGTTTGAGATTTTTTGTTCATCATCGAACGCATTTTCATTTTATAATTTCATTATCTTCTCTAGAATTCAGGTATCTTTTTTGTTTTTTTGAGCTGCTATTCGCTTGCATTGCAAACTCATCGCTTATTTATCCTCCATAATTTATATTAGAATCTCAAAGCGATTTTCAAGTCAGCACAACTATCCTTGAAAATTATTATAACTAATACTTACAATTGCGTTCCTATTGTACTTCTCAGTCAAAACGGGAAATTCGTCCTTCTAATCCAATTCTCAGTTTCGATTATCAAACCAGCAATACAGAAATCATCAATTTGGGTCTCAAAATTTTGTTAGAATAGAGTTGTTAGAGAGTAAAACTTTTTCGTTGTGTTTTGTGATTACTATCTGACGAAAAAAAAACAAATGAGCAATTTGGCGTTGTTTGGCGAAACTGTTGGAGAGATGGTTGAATTTTACTGCCGCCGTTTTTTTTCATTCCTCTGGTCCGTTGCTTTAATGTTGATCAAAGCTGATTTTTCAGTGCTTCTGCATTAAATTTCTGCTTATTTATAACTTTTGCCCATACGGATTGTGCAAGATGTTCAGTGAGCTAATTTTGTTGTTATAATTTTTTGATTTAGGTTCCGCTGAGAGTAGACGAATTACTTTTGCAGATTATATCATTTAAACTAAAACGTTACTTCCCTCAAAAAGTTCCTGATTTCTTTGACAAATTAACCCTTAAATTGTGTAGTTTTAAACATATTACATGTAATTACGTTATGAATTCTGTGCTGTTTTCCATATAGTGATAATTTTTTGAAATTGCAGAAATGTTTTCCCTTTAATATTGGACATTTCAGCTGTGTGATCTTTTCGTGTTTTCACCGAAGTTTAATTGGATTGTTTGACCAAGAGCACTGGTTGACTGTGAATAACTATCTGCAGTATTGCATTCTTCTCGAACTCTGACAAAATTTAAGCTTCGAAATAAATTTAACTCTTATCTGCTAGTAATCTGGTCAGTGCATAATCATGCAAAAGCCTTGCAAGAGTTTCGCAGCTTTTAAGCGAATTCACTTAGACCTTGACTCTAAGACGCTCATGGCATGGGCACTTATTTGAAACTGTACATTTTGAAACTGTATTTGAAACTGTAGAGCAGTGCAAGTTGGAGTAAAATCTATTTGAAAATAATTGTAAAAAAAAACAAAACTTGCTTTGCAAATTTCTTAAGTTCTTGGAAATACAAAGGACGGAGAACAGAGAACAAAGCGTGCAGTTAGCCAATATTGACTACAGCAGAAAATAAGAAAGCAGATTTAGTAAAAAAAAAAACAACGTCAATTAATGACAGGATTCTGTACTGAATCGCAAAATTGAAATGAAAAAACCCAAACGTGATAAAAAATATGTCCGAATTTTCGTCATAGGCTACTGAATGAACCAATAACACTAAGCGATATTTTCAGGCAAGGCACAATAGATTACTTAGTCCTCAAAAAAGACCATAAAAAGCGGAGAACACAATCTGCTTTTTATCAGTGATGTCCATTTTAAAAAATGCAAATTAATTAGACAAGTCGTTGCCGGCCCATTAGTGATTAACATCAGTGCGGGCCAAAAAAGCAACAATTGTCATAAAAACGTTTGTTTTTCCGCAAGGAAAACTTTATTGCGGAAAAGGATTAAGATTATTCTATGACACAACCAAAAAATGGAGTAATTAATAAATTTTATTTCGGGCATGGTTGAGTCAACGATCTGGCTTGCCTGCAGGGCTTTCTTTGCATTGAAAAGGGAAACGCATTTGGTTCCACAGCGAAAACTAACAGAGCAAGATTGTGGTTGCAAGATATACCTGAAAGATATACCTGAATTAAAAATGAAAAAAACTGAAGTGGAATATTGTTTTTCCATTTCACAGTAGAACATTTTCGAAACAGATAACAAAACCTGTTAACAAATCATTGGGAGAAACATATTGCGTTTTATATCTGAAGTGATTTTGAGAAATAACGCATAAATTTTGACTCATATTCAATTTGCATTACTGAGATCAAGTATCTTAAAAATTTATATCTTAAAAATTTATAGCTAATCGAATAAAATTACCATTAACTGGAGCTTATAAACATGAATTGAAGAAAATCAAAAGTTCAAATAGCTGTAGCAATGAAAGTTGTGGAAAGGCAGTAGCCCAAATTTATTCAGTAAGGAGTTATTGGTCAGGTTAGATGTTCGAGATAGGAAAATTATGGTCGCAAATAATTGCTTAGAGGTCTTTTTCAGACTCTATTGAAACGTACAAAAGAATAAGTAACGGAATGGTATCAAAGGATTAAAATAAATTCCCAAATCCGGTGAAAATCTCTAAAAGAGTGCTCTCTCGCGTCAATGGGCGTGAAAAATTAACTAGAGTTTTCACACACCATTGTTAATTTTTGAGTAAGCTAGCCAAATCATTTCTGGAATCATCGGTAAATTATACTTCTCCTTTTCTGAGTAAGTAAAAAAATATGTTAGCCTAAGTTTTGCTGGCTTTTTCTGCTTCTACTGAGCTATATAACTATTTACCCTTGCACAAAATTTTGCTAGAATTACAATGTGTCTGAAGTTACTTGCAAAAAATCAGCCCAAAGAAATAAAGTGTAAAATAAACTCGGTCTTCAACGGAACAAAATTTTCGGTATTTTTGCTTTTTTTCGTCGGTCTTAAACGTCCGGTAATTCAAATTTAAACGTTACAAATCTTTGGTAAGATTGGCTTCAAACGTAGGAAAGTGCTGTTTTAATCCGTTTTGAAAACGTAAGAACTCTTATCGGGCTTTGAGGAAGACCATCACAACTAACTCATACTATCAACTGTGTTGGGAACAAACGAAAAGTGCTCTAGTATGATTCTAATGAGAACTTTATTATATAACATAACAAGTTTGTCAAAAAATTTGTCACTGGTTAGGAGCGCATTGTAAGTTTTTTTATTTGAAAACAATAACTCAAAGTAATTAAAGACGCATTTATAAATATAAAATTTTGAAAAACAATTCTTTTGGCTGCCAAAAAATCAAACAAAGAAGCAAAGGGACTATAACAAAAGATTATTAATCTCTTCCCGCACTGATTGCAACAGTTAGTAGAAAAAAAACGAGGCAAACTTGTTTTTCTCAAAATTATTTGATGTGTGAAATGAAGATCTTGATTCAAGGATTAATGTTGAGCAAAGCAAATTTTTCACTGCTTTTGCATTAAACTTCTTCTTACTTTTAAATTTGGCTTCAATGAATTATGCAAGACATTCATTGTTCGAATTTTGAAAAAATTAAATGGGAATATTTTATTATTTAACTTAAAAAATAATTTACATCGAAATTAAATAATTTCAAATAATTGACTAGAAAAATGTTTGCCGGCCAGTTATTGATTAATAACAGTTCGGAATGAAAAAGATAATAAACACAATGAAACGTTTGTTTTGCGGCAAAAAAGTTATTGCGGAAAAAGATCAAGACTATTCTATTACAAAACAAAAATTGGAGTTTGATTATTTGTTTTTATTTTGGGTGCGATCGGATAAATGTTCTGATTTTCCTGCAGGGCTTTGTCTTCTGATTGAAAAAGCGAATGGCTACTAGTTCCACAGTGAACATTAACAGAGCAAGAGGGTGGTTGCAAGATCTGCATAAACATTTGGAAATGAAAAAAGTGAAGTGAAAAATTGCTTGTTCCATTTCACAGTGGAACTTTTATGAATTAAAATTTAGTAAACAATTATTGGGAGAGTTATTTTTATTTCTCTCTGACGTGATTTTGACAAATAACCCAAGAATTTTGACTCATATTCAATTTTCAATAATAAATTCAAGTATGTCTTAAAAATTCTGGGAAAAACCAAGGCGTCTATTTAAAACCTAAGCTAAGAAAAACATCTTTAAATATAGCTTATAAAGATAAATTGAATATGACTAAATTTGTCAGTAGATGTAGCAATGAAAGTTGTGGAATATCAGTAAGCTAAAATTATTTAGTCAGGAGTCATTAGTCACCTTTGATGTTCGAGACAGGAAAATTATTGTTGCAAGTCATTGCTTAGAATTCTTTTTGAGACTCAATTGAAACATACAAAAGAGTTAGAATGGTATCAAAAGAGTAAAATAAGCTTTGAGTAGGTGAAATTCACCGAACTCCAATGCAACCCTCTACAGTTGTGCTTTCTCGCGTCCAATTGGCGTGAAAAATTAACTAGAGTTTTCATGGACAAAAATGTACTCTTGAGTAAATTCCGGAAATCATTTCGGAACAATCCCAATATGCTTTTTCCTTTCTGAATAGGTAGAAAAAAGTGTTAGCTTAAGTTTTTGTGACTCTCTAAAAAAATTAAATTTACTACTGTGACTTATCCATCTATTTCCCCTTGAGGAAAATGTTGTAAACATCTTAATTTGTAAGAATAGGTAAAACCTAGGTTCTTTCTCATTTTTATCATCGTTACGTTACAATTATAAGATAGCTGGTTAAAGATTGTTCAGACGAATCATCGCTACATCCTAAGGAGAAGAAAATATTTCTATAGGATTAACAAAACAAATATCCAAAACTGGGAAAGGATAAAAACAAGCACGCATATTCTTGCTAAGGATTGTCGTGCGTGAAAAATGAGTTTTGTTGAATCCTGAGAAAACCAGACCAAGTGGGCCACAGCTCTCTGGTGAACGTCAGAAAATTATTCCAAATAATACGGTACTTCTTAGGAACAATTTCTTACGCCCACTAGATTAGTTTATGTTAGGCCAATTAATCTAAAAAGACCGACACGTTATAGGACACAGATAAAAACTCTATGGTTGAGTAATCAGAGGCGCAAGATTAACGAGAGAGATAGAACGTTCGAGCGGTGCAGTCGGTTCGCAGTGAGGGAAAATTTTAGGTAGTTAGTTAATTAGTTCTTCATTGTATAACTTGGTTGTTGAATTGCACCATGTCCCGGCTCAATTTCGTTCTGGGGTCCTTTAAAAAGATATCAATAAAAAATAAATTGACATCGAAGGCTTTCCATTATATAATAATCGGCAGTCGACTTAACCATATTAAATCATTTGTAAGTAAACTATTGGTGAGTCTTCACTGATATGTGTTTTGTTGGCAATTTTCAACTAGCGTTTGTTACTTTTATCTGAAGTAGTTTTGTTGATGTTGTTGTTTATAGAACTCGAGACATTGTTAGAGGTCAATTTGCTCATCTTGGATCTGAAGGAGTCTTTCGGTCCACCAAATCCTCCCCCTCCCGCTGCTCCGCCCCCTGCTATCTTCACTGCTCTGAGGAATCCTTGTCTCTGTCTCATCTTTTGGATGTCGCTCTGGATGGCTGCTTGCTTTGCCAGCACTTCCTGAAAAGGTCACAAATTGTCAATTGATAGACACAGATTGTGGACCTCATCCTGGGTGGAAAACAACTATTTGACTTATCTTGTTAGAGTGAAACTGCGGCTAGGCGAATTGTTCGGTGGAAAAAAAATGCCGGGATATTTTCCCTGAAACAAAGTATTTGATAAACTGATTTTCCTTCCCAAATTTGCATGTGGATTTTAACAGAGCAATACCTAAAAATTGAGTTCCAATAACGCCAGGATTCCTTTTCCCAGTCAGTAGAATATAATACTATCCATAATTGTTTATTACACCTTATTAACATATTAAGTTTAATGGCTAGTACTATCTCGTATTAAGCTGCACAAATCTTAATTAGTGCAACAACACGAATACGTTTTCCGCATATTCTAGTGGAAACAAAAATTTTGTTCACGGGGAAAGGACGCAGTTCAAATATTTTGTTTCATTAGGATATTGACCTTGAGCAGAGGTGGTTTTGGCAGGTCTGGTAGTTTTGCCAGTTCATGGTCCACGTGCAAGTTGTGGTAGATGTCATTGTTGTCAACCAGACTTTGTCTCTCCTGGAACCCTCCCATGTACTTAGCTTTGTTTGATTTCTCTTTATTCTGAAAAGACAGAACAATTTGAATGGCTATTAAAAATTGCGTGCAATAGATTATAGACAAAATTGATATTCTATATGGGTTACATAATAATGAAAGCCTGTTACAGTTCATCTCCAGCACTAAATTGTCATTTTTAAGAAGCAACAAAATTTGCTTGGATTTTAGGCAAAGTAAACAAAATGAGTTTTGAAATCTTAATACATGAATGAATCGTTTCAAAATGGACCAAGATCTGTGTAAGTGTACTCCTATTTTGTAAAAATGTCATTTCCGACATTAGGTACCCTTGCCTTGTACGAATTCCCACAAAAAGAGAAGTAATTTACTCGGATTAGTCAGTTGATCAATTTCCTACCAGAAAACCGGTCTTCACAAAGCGTTTGCTCGATGGCCAATTTTTGAATCAATGTTGCAAAATCTTTAAGATAGCCGGTAGTCGGGACGGTCATGGCTATCTCAAAAATAATGGCTCCCACAAAATCCAACACAGAAAACGCATTATCACAATTTTGTTCAGATATTGTATATTTTGTCGAGACTATCAAAATCTTGCATATCTTATTTCAGCCCTGACCACGACCGTCTCAGACGAAATAGCTTGTGCTCGGACTTTGATGCGTTCAAAGTAGCCTATGTCCAGACTTCTATGCCGTCATTCATGTTTCCAGACCGTGTAATTTTGAGCAGACGACGCCCTTTGGTGCGTTCATTTCGTTCTGGACCAATTGATTTTTGGAAAGAAGAAACAAGAACATGCCTTATAAGCCACTCCAAGGACATCACTTTTGATGTCAAACGAGAAGTCATCTCTGAACAGTTCTTCTTGTTCTTCAGCATTCAGTCCAGCCAGTCCTTTCCCTCCATCTGCAGTATCATTCTCTGAATCACTGCTTTCGGTGTTCCTGCGAAGTTCTGCCCTCACAGTTCTAGCTGGCTGCATCGCCGTGTCTCCTGAAAAGAGTTGCAATCTAACACTTTTTCTTAGTTCAAAAACGAACGTGTGAAAATACTCAACAAATGAACGAAAACTTTCAAGTAAACTAAACGGTATGAGAAATTGAGTATCAAAATTCAGAACCTAAAGGGCGGACAGGGGCAACAATAACAAAAAAGAAGGGCAATATTCGAATCGCAATATGAGCGCTCAATAAAATGAAGATGTCACAATGACATCACGAAATTTAAAGAATAAGGTAGAATTGACTGTTTTTTGTTTTTTTTCTGACATCTGAAAAATACCGCTGGGTTGCATGTATCAGGCAATTTTCTGTTCCGATCCTCTTTTTGAAAATTGACAAATCGAAGTACATGCAAATGAATGCATACAAAATCTCAAAACAAACTTTGAGCTGCAAATTAAAAAGTAAACTAAATAAGATGAGAAAATGAACTGGCATAACAAATAAGTTGTAAATTAACTCAATTCTGATGTTAAATAACGAAAGCTTCAAAATGTGTGAACAGGCGATGGTTGTAGTTTCAAAAGAGCAATGACGGTTACCTGCGAGTGTATCTAAAATTGTACCAAAGTTTAACTGTTTATAACTATTCTGCTAATAACTACTTAACAGACTGAGATTCCTGATAACAATAGCCTCTGATCAGAACTCCCCAAACAAAAATAAATTTCAGTCATATCCCACAGACTGGAATAACTTTTAATTATACTGTAAGTCACAAAAATAAACTCTTATCAGGCCGTCACAACTAAAATCAACATCTGGTTAGACTGAACAGCTGATTAACTAACATCTGATTAGACTAAAAAAAGATCGTTTCAAGCAAAATTATCCAGGTTCAAGTTTTATATTTAAGCAGCATAATGATGTCATTTTTCAAGGTACATTAAATAAGTCCTATAGTGCCAATAACATTTTTATTCTTATATGCGAGTTTAGGATTGCGCAAAGTGGCATTTTCACAGGTATTTAGAGTCATTACCAGAGAACAAAATATATCAATATGGCTGGCACGGATAAATCATTAAACCTAAATTTCCTAATTCCAGGTTAACAACAAAATTTGTCATTGCCACATCATGTTTTTGCATTAAACACCATGTTAACCTACCTTGTTTTTTTCTCGCTATCACTTTAGTTTTGATCTCCATTGAATAACTTTTGAAATAAATATGAAATTTCTCTTCCGACTAT
Organism: Convolutriloba macropyga; assembly: GCF_964194025.1. Classification (NCBI taxonomy): domain Eukaryota; kingdom Metazoa; phylum Xenacoelomorpha; order Acoela; family Convolutidae; genus Convolutriloba; species Convolutriloba macropyga. Next base: position 39,659,902 of record NC_134471.1, on the reverse strand, counting down.
GAGACGCCTGAAAACGGACCTTATGGTCTAATGGCGATCTTTCTGGTGCTCTTTTTATATGTATTGATCAAGCGTTTATGTGCTCTATTTATATTGTAAGGACACCAGTAAACAATTTATTATTATTATTCTCCCAGCTGAGATTGGTTGATTACTGACTGATTATGATAAAAAGGCCACTCATTGAGGCGTTGTAAAAAGTAAAATTATAGGTCTTTGACTGTGAGGAACTGTGAATCAATTAGTTGAGTTAAAACTGTGCACTACAATGTAATTGTTTTTAAATAGTGTTTTCTTTCAAAAAGATTTTGTTCATTATTCAAACTGCAAAAAAATCTTTGTTATAAAGGAAAGTTAAATCTCTCCTAATTCGCAGCCAATAAAAAATTGGAATTTGTCTCACTGTGAAATTAACGGTGTGATCTCCATCCTACAAACTGAGTTGAAAACATGCCCAGAATCCTTGCAAGCGAAGTGAGACGTGATGATTTTAAAGCTCAAAACCGCCAAAGAAAACGGCTTTCTTTTCCTTTTCAATTTTTCTATCCGATAATGCTATAACTATGTCTTCGGCAAAAAAATCTTTGCTATAGCAATGAATTTTTTCGCCTTCTGACTTCTGAAAAAAGACGACTCCAACACCCAACAAAATGAGAGGCTAATGAGTTAATCAGAATAACACATTTCTTGTCCTATCTCTTGGTATTTTGTTAGTGTATTAAATCAAACTGGTAAATTTAAAAATTCAATTTCTGAGCTTCCCAACTGAATTCCAAATTGAAACTTTTAGGACAAGCAGGTCTCAGACATATATCTTCGCCTTTGATTTGTTACATATTTTCTGAAGTTCGACTGCTATAGATAAAAAGATCCCGCAGTTTGTGATCTGTACCAGTGCGGTTTAATTTGAGTTTTGCTGACCTTGTTTTGGTCTCTGTGCTTGTTTTCTTCAAATCGATCTTGTATCATATTGCTCAATTATCTTCAATGTCAAACTTGGTCATTGCCTTCTGATCAAAGTTAATTTTGAAAACACAGAGTAAACAACTTATAAGTGACAGCACAGATCAGGGCTGATGTCAAAATTGTAAAGATTTTTTCATTCCTTTTTTATTAGACTGAATTTTCGCAGATTATGGTTTGATAGCAAACTACTAAAGGCTAATTTATCTTTCAAGCCAATCCGTTTCGATGCGAAAAACTTCTTTTATGCTTTCCAGCGACAATTATACACGCATTTTTGCATTTTGTCCCCCTATTTTTCCAAAGCTATTTTTCTGTATGACCATATTGATCACGAAACAGTTTTCACTGAGGTCGATCATTGTGGACAAACAGGTAAGGTAGTTGCAGAAAATATTTTCAGCGAACAAACAAACGAACAAACTGTCTTGAAACAGTTGCTGTATGTGAGCCAACAAAATTATTTTAATCAGCTCTCGTTGCCATAGCAACAGTTGCATACTTCTTAATTGGTCAAAAAAGTGCTACCATCCGATGAATTCTACAAAAATCTGAAACAGTGGCACAACTCTTTTGGAATTGGGACCGCTTTCTCGATTTTGCCACCCTTTTTAGAATGGTTGTAATATGAAGACTTGTGAGAAAAGAGTGACGGAACGAAGTAATCTAATCAGCTTGGCATTACCGTATATTGTGCGAATGTTTTAGTTGCGACGAGAATTGATTAAAATTGTTATCATACGATTGTTACCTATCCAAAGAAATTACCCAAAAACTTGGTTTGATTCTGGGTTGCACAATCTGCTGGTAGGCGATAAAAAATTTTGTATTCCAGCTATACAGTAACGGATGAAAAACAGAGGAACGGGTAGGGATTGGAATACAAAGTCTCTTCCTCCCAGCTTTTCTCGTTACTTTGCTATATTTCCCAGCAAATTACTTAAAATAGAAATGTTAGCAAAAATCTGCCCAGTCTAGTCGGATATCAGTTTTTTTTCCTCTAAAGGATATGCATTTCTAGAACAATTTTCCGCAGCAAAATAACGGGACAACATGCTCAACGAAAAGACAAAAACTGACACATTTTTAAAATGGCTTCCCCATAAATTATTTGATGCATTGTTGTATAAAAGAGCCGTCTAATCACAGTAACAAATAATCCAAGTTAATTGGTGTTGTAAAAATTCCAGCTTGCACTTTTGTGATTATTTGTAAAACTTTGTGTTCATACTATCAGGCACTGAACTAGAAGAAAGAAAACGGCGCCTTTTTTGATCAAAAACTTTGACGGCAAACAAACTGTGAGTTATCAGCAAAAAATTTGGAACTTTATCAAAATCTCCCTACTATATCAATTATTACGTATATCAATTATTACGTGAGTATATCACATCTAAAATTTAACGCAGCTAGCCGATGCAATTTTTTAGGCAACAATTCCTTAAAAAACATTAATTTTCATTTTTTTATTCATTTTAAAAAAGTTTCCAAATGAATGCAAGAATTTTTTAAGATAAAGTTTTTTCTGATTGTGCAACTATATGGACACTGGTATGTTTTCTGACAGAGCAAACTTTGAAAGCTATCACCGAGATAAAGTTATGTATAAATACCAGTCTTGGCCTTTTTCTTTGAAAACATTTAATAAAGTTTGCTTTTCAGCTCAAACATAAGTGTCATTCACTGGAACTAGTGCGACGTGAAAATGCTGATAAATTGGAATCTCGATTTAATTAGTTTACGGTGTGCTGATTTCAAAATGGAACTGAGCATATCTTCTCAAAACAATTCTTTTTCTTCTTTTTCTGAAAAATTCTGGCGTGTAAGATAAGTTTGTTAAAAAACATTATAAGCACGTACATATATCATATATGAATGAAAAATGTTTTCTTCCCCATGAAACTAAAAAATCACAGTTGGAGCATTTGTTTTTGGAAGAAAAAACCCAAATCAAATTAGACTTCCAAAAAAAATTGTTACGTGAATATAGCGACATATACACTACGGTACCAAAGAGCTCCGTACTGCATGATTTTTGTTCTTAGAGCGTGATTCGTGCTCCATAACCATGATATGCGTCAAGGAAGGAAAATGGGTGTTAAATTTAGAATTTTAAAGAAGTTTTTAGAAGTTTTCATTCTGACTTTTTTCCGCTTCAAAAGAAAAGATGGTTAAACCATTTTGTTATTTCACCATTTGTCAAGTTATTAGGATTCGAGATGTCCCATTTGCACGTACAAAAGAGCAAAAGGAAGCTAACTTGAAATGAAGATCTAGTGCACAGAATGCATACAAACATTGCATACAAACAAAGACGGCAAAAACTGTTAAAAAATCCAAAAAAGATATTTAGTGGTGTTTTGAAAGATCTCAAAACCTCAATGGAGCGTATTACAGTGATTCAGAAGGCTTTCTTTTGATAATATGCAATTTTCAGAGGTACAGTTGGACAAATTCTGAAAAATTATTGTGTTTTTGCAAGGATTGCTTCAAAAAAAGTCAGTTTGAAGAAGAAAAGGAAGTGTTTGCGCTCAAAAGGGTGCATCAATATGCTAAAAAACGCTTTTCTTTCTCGCCGAATGTTGTTTTTGACTGATGAAACTAGAGTGTTTATCTCCAGCGACGGAATTGTTCGAGTTTTCCGAAGAAAATATACGAGATTTCTTGAAAAAGAAATTGTGGTCCGACGAGCGATCACTTGTGTTCTGGAGTGCAATACGATCAGATAGACGAAAAATGTTTGTCGGGTGTCGAAACAAGGTTTACGTTGTCGGTTTTTGGAAATTTCAATTAATTACAAAGAAAAATGCATTTTTAGGAAATGCTCGTTTGCATAAATCGAAAATTATCAGCATTTCTCTCAAGGAGTGGAAGCTAGTAGAATGGCCGGCATGCAGTCCAGATCTGAGTCACTTTCAAAATTTTTTTGGACGGTTTTGATGCAGCGATTACGAAAACAGTGTTTCTTTGAGAAAATTTAAAAGAAAAACTGTCTGAAATTTAGAAGGTCGTGAGAAACCTGTATGAAAAATATCCGAACTATCTGCTAGACGTTAAAGACGCTAAAGGCGTTATGACACCTTATTAGAGAACAATTTTGAACTGGAAATGTATTATTTGATGTTCGTAACGCTTTTTAAAACACCTTCACATGTTTGTCGCTTTTTGGAACATTGTGTATTATTGTGATAACTCACTGAGCTGTGAAGATTTAAAAATAGTCCTCAAAGTCTGCCAGTAGTCATTCTTCCTGCCCCTCATGACCAAATTACTCATGGGTGAAACAGACCTCTTCAGACCATGGGGAATAGATCCACGGGAACTATCTGACAGATAGTAGTTGATACTCCTCCAGGCTCTCGGTTGTCCGAAGGTTCCTATGCTTTTCCCAGCTACTGTGAATAGTTTCACTGTTCCGTCGCTTGAGCCAGTTGCTATCAGATGGCTTTCCGGGATCATGTCTGAAAATAAATTGAATAACTAATTCTATGTAAGATAAGTTTCGTAATTTTTTTTTCACATGTGAGCGCTTTTTGAGCTCTGAACACAAAATAAAAGAGAGGTCTACTCTCGTCAAATTTTACACCGATAATTTCGAACGTTGTATTTTATAGTTAGCTTAGGACACTCTGTATTAAGTCTACTAAACATAACCGACTAACGTCGGGTGAATTGCTCTCAAATGAATGGCGAGCGGTTGGCTTTGTCAGTAGCTAGCCACGGTTTAGTGAGGTTAGATTCAGCTTAATTGAAGGGGGCGTGAGGTGAGCGCAGCGAGGGGGCAACGGTAGGAGGGCGATCTTTGGCTACATGGTGCCCTTACGGCCTGAAGGATGTGCATGGGTGTTGATTGGCGGCGGGATCATGTGGGGTGAGGTTGGGATCGATTTCTAAGAACCACCCTTCTTGAACCCCCTTGTCTCCAAAACAGTTTCTGTAAATGTGAGCTGAAAGGCTCTATGAAAACTTAATGCCCACTGGCCGCAACTTCTTCAGCCCGTTTCCGAGGACGAAAAGTCAAATGTGTCAAGCAAAAAATTGCATAAAAAAGACCAACAGGAGTAAATAAATTTATTTAATTATTTATTTAATATATTTTATTTATTTATTAAGTATATAAATTTTACAAAATTTGTTCGAGAGCAAATAACAATGATTTCCTAAAAGGTGCTAGTTAGATCATTTAAAATTTTAGAAGATGTTCATACGTTTCCACCATAAATTAGCGTTAATGGGGGAATAGATGATGGCTTCACGCCACGTAACAGCTGAAGGCGGCATCAACAAAAGAGTTAAGGGAAGAGAAAGAGAGAGGAGAGATAGAACGTGAACGAGAAATAGAATGAAAGAAAACCCAACCGACAGAGAGAGAGAGAGAGTGGGGGGGAAAGAGCTCGGAATATTTTCTCTGATGGAATTCAACTCTGCAAGATCTAGTTTTCTAGCCTTGTTAGTAATTAAATCATATAGAAAAAAACTGAAAACTGCAAACTTTAAAAGAACAGTTTCCAGATTTTGCAGTTAAAAATTGTTCAAAGTCGTATTCTGTCTCTGAAGTTCTGTCATGTAACCCATCTGCAGGACCCAAAAAATTGTTCGGCCAGTAATTATCAATACACTCAGAATAGGACAGAAATATTCAAAAATTTAAAACAACAATCAAAAATTAAAAAAAACTTGCTAAAAATAGTGAAATTAATCTCTTCAGAACAATTTTATTGTCTCAAGAAGATATGCAGTATCCCAAACTAAAGCCTGAAATTTTCACTGGCTCATAAAGATCCATAAATTTGAAACATGATAAGAATTTTCCAATGAACTGAAAAGAAATTTAATTTTTTGTCAAAAACCTGCAAGAACTCGTGTCATTAGAGCAATGGTGAACATCCAATTAACTCTAAACAATGCAGCAGTTATTATAAAACAATGGAGAAGGTATCTGAACCCCTGGTGCCAGAAAAAACAAAAAAAAATCAAAAAAGCTACAAAAATTTTAAAAAATTGCAAATCATTTTTAAAAAAGGGAAAGATAAATTCGTTATACTAAAATCCGAAAAAACATTCCGTTACATCTAGAAATTACGCAGTAATCTATTATCAAATACTAGAGGAGTTGCCAAGGCTATTGAGGCTGGAGAAACCTAAAAAGAACAAAAAAAATTCAGTTTTACCACAAACTGTAAAAAAAATTTATATCAAAAAATGTCAGAAGAAACTGAAAAAAAAATGCGAGGTGTTTCAAAAAATGCAAAAACTTGCAACCTTAAAGATATGAAAATTATTCAAATGCCTCTGGAAGCCATGCAATAACCTATTAAAAAGCCTTGGAGGAAGTTTTCGGAACCCTGAGGCCCAAAAGAACCTGAATAATGTTAATGTCAAAAAATTGCAAATATTGTAAAAAAAAGGCTAAAGTTCTTTTTATAAAAATCTTTTAATACATTCCATTACCTCCAAAAACTATACAGTAACCTTTTATCAAACGCTTGAGGAGGTTCCTTAAATCTTGAGGCTGGAGACACCTAAAAACACAAAAACTGTCAAAAAACTTGAAAACTTTTGAAAAACTTAACCAAAAAGAATGTCATATCAAAACGCTGAAAACTATTCCTTATACGCCTATGCCTATAAAAGACCTTTAGTAACTTATTATCAAACCCTTAATGAGTTGTCCTGCTCCTGGATCGGGAAAAATGTGAATAATGACAATAAAAGTAAAAAAAAAAAGCAAAAAACATCAAGTTTTTGTCAAAATCATTCCATTACCGCAAGCCATGTAGTAACCTATCATCAAAAACTAGAGGAAGTTTATTGGACTACCAAAACAGATAGCTCTTAAAAGGGTCATAAAAAGTACTTGTGTCCTGCAAAAGAACTTTATCAGCTTAAATCAACCTCAATTTCCGACACAAAGCTAATATGGTTAAACACAAAACTAGAATAATGACAAAATCTTTCAGCATTTTGGGCTCAAAAACTCCAAAAAAGGACCTTTTAACTTTCAACTATGGCCTTCTTAATAGCTTCACCGAACAAAGCACTTGAAGGACTACTAAAGGTGGCTAAAGGCCCTTAATGAAACTTAGTGTCCGCTAGGCGCTACCTTGTTTTCCCGTTTTTAAGGTCAATAAACTAAACGCGTCAGACGGAAAATCGGTCAAGCGAAAAAATCGCATACAAGAGCCGGAAAAATTCCAGAAGCTACTGGAAGCTTCAAAACTTCACAAAAAACCGTAATTGCAGCTGAATGTAATACCTTTTGTATAAAAAAAATGGTCCAATTCGCAAACACTTGGAACACTTGATCGGTTTTCTGGGCGCGCGACAAAATCACGGAGCGCTTCGACAATATCATGGATTCTTAGAATCAGAGACTCTTTGGTTTTTATTTTGATGCTGCCTTTTGTTTCAAAAAATTTTGCTTTTGTTTTTTTACTGATAACTACTGACATCATTTTTTATTCACGGCTCCGTTAATTACAGCTCCAATTTTTTAAATTTGATATAGATTTCTAGATACAAATTGTTTTCAGAGAATCAAAGATTATATGGCTTTGAGGAAAAATTTCCCTTCAATTTTTATTCTTTTGGCAGTCTGATATTTGAGTTTAACCACTCAAAAATCTAAATTTGTTCCTCAAGAGGTGCAAGTGAACCTTTTCTATTCATGCGATTGTTAACTAATGTCTCTTATGTCATTGAATTTATTTGTTTCAAGGAAAATTCTGTGATTTTTTGAACTTTTCAAATTTTATTTTATTTTAGTCAACATTTTGCTTATTCTCAGTAAGTACAGGTCAACCTTTCCTCCGTATAGAATACAAAAATAATTTTGTGACCGATTGGTTTAACAGAAGGTTTTCTTACTTTTGGTTCGACGAGTTTTCACACAAAATTTTCCAATTTTTGCTGTTGTTTTTGTTTCTTTTGTAAACTGTAACATTACTTAACAATCTAACTGAAAAACATTTGCAACATTTGAAACGGAACCTGTGACACAGTTCCCTTCCAGAAATTGGTAGAGTTTTGTATTTTTGCCCTTTATTTGTTGTTAATTTTTGTTGTCATATGCCAAATATTGTGTGATTAAAGGTCTCAGTGGCCAGCCATAGATAAACAATGAACTTCAAAACTGACATCAGTAAATAGCTCACGGTTGTTTCGACTTTCGAATTTAAAAAAAAGAGTAAATGTTTTCTTCAACTTTTTGTTGTTGTTTACGTTTTTTTCTTCGTATTTTACAATGTTGTATCAATTTCGTAATTTAGCCTCATTATTAAGAGCTCTTTTAATGTTTTGTTGAATCAGGAAACTTTTTCTGTTTAATTATTTTAAATGATGTCTTCAGAGCTGAGACAATTTGTTTCAGAAGAATTTCGTGAAGCTTAGTTACTTTTAAGTTTTTCTGGTTCTTTTTGTAGTCATTTTGAGATAGTCGTTTTACAAAAAGACGTTATGATGATGTGTTATATTCTCGCGGCTAATATCTTATAAATTTAATGGCTTCAAAACTGTGGTTTCGAAAAGTTGTTTGTAAAACCTATAAGTTCAGGTTGTACTTAATGTTGTTTTATAGTCTTACGACTTAGTTTCATTAAAAATAATCGCAATTAGTTTTCCGAGTAGTTGCAAGACAAACTGCCTACTCTTTTACTCGAATGTTTCCTTGGATATGGGTTTTGTATATATTTGTTTTTAATAAAAAAGCGATAGATTTTTGATATCTGCCAATTTTAATTCTCTTAAATTGAGCTAAGCATCTCTATATACAATTCCCATCATTTATCTATTGAAATACAATTTGCTCTTCATAAAGGTTTTATTTTCTTCAAATTGTCTTTCTTCTTGGAACAACCAGTTTTCATAAAATCAAGTTTCGTGATTTTTGCATGTTTGCCCTTTTTTGTAAACTTTTGTTTTCTTTTCACAGTAACACAATAATAGGCGTCATTTTATTTACAAAAATTGTCAACGGTAATGAATGTAATGAAAGTGACAATTTTTATTGTTTTTAGTGATCAGCTTAATCTTTAATTGATTGGGGGGACATCAATTTTTTGTTTTTGCGTGTATTTGTCCTGCTTTTCGTAGTCGTTTGAAATATCCTGGATAATGAAAGGCCTCAGTCGCTCTCCATTAAGGTATATAAGACTCTTTAAATAATTTCATTTGATGCGTAATGTTTCTAATCAGTTCAAAATTTTTTCTCTTTAAAAAAGCTATGTTCTAATAAACTTTGCCACTTTTGCTCGTTTCTAGTCAACTTTTTGCCGAGTAGCATTGAAGAAAAGTCCCATATTTTGTTCCAAAAAAGTACCGGTTAATCTTTTTAGTATAAATTTTAACTGATGCCATTTTGATTTGGTTATTAGTGGTTTTCAAAAAAATGGACAAGGAGTTTTGGTCGTAATTAATATTTGTAACTGTTTGATTTTTATTGAAGTCTTTTTTGGCAAACATATTATGGTAGCCACGGGTCTCATAAGCCCTCTAGGGTAGATTGTTTTATTGTTTTAGTAGTTTGCTGATATGTTAATTTTTTTTCTCTTTTTCATGTGATAGATAATTAAGTAAAAAATTCATAAGAGCGGTGTCGGATCTCAATGTGCGAACGCACATTACCGAGCCTTCTTGTTTAATCTTTAAAACGGTTTTAGTTTCAACCGTTTGATTTGCGGCTTTGTTACTACTTCTTTGGGCCTATCTTAGGTTATCAATAAAATATTCAATTAAATTTTAAGGCCGCCCTGATCGCGTTATAAATTTCTCTCACAAATTAGAAAGAATAGAAAGGACTGTATTATGAGGAGGTTAATTTTTTGTCTTTTTGTCCAATACAAGTCATAAAGACATAAAACATAAAGTTAAACAAAGCGTGCGTAATATTTAAATGGTTATATGCTCACTAAATATCAATGAAAACAAAACCAAATCATATTTATAAATGGTACATAAACTTCAGAGCTTTTATGGTAAGAATCAACAGAATTTTCGTTTATGGTAACTGCATTTCCGTTTTCTTAATCAATTAAAACCTTTTGTACAGGAACTATAAATACTTGAATAAATTTATAACTGGCAAATATATGAAGAAAGTGCATGTAAATGACCAAATATAATTACAACAGATCAAATAGCACTATACTCGCTGAGATTTGAGTACACAATTAATAAACAAGTACAATTAAGGTAAAATGAACTAAACAACAGATTTTCACTTTTTCAGCTATGTCCAAATTGGGGCTAAAATATACGGTTTTTTGACAATAACTCGGAAACTAAGAAAGATATAAACACCAAATTTTGTGGTTCGATAGACATTGGTCAGATACATATTTTGAGTGGAAAAGAGGGTTCTATTTCAAAAGGCTGAAGTAGGGCTACTTTTTAGGTTCTATAGGCAATCTTAATACATGGGGAAATTTTTCAAATGTAAATAGCTCCTACAATAATGATTCAAATTTCAGCAAACTTGGCAGTGAATAGCACTAGTCTACAATATAGCATATGAGAAAAGAATGAACTAAATTGGACATGAAGTTTTTGACAAAATGAGATTTAAATATCAGACCGCAACATAGCTGGCCCTATTTTGATTCCAGCAAAATACTTTCAAATGCGGTCAATATCTAATGTAATAAGTTTAACTAATGGCCGTAAACAAGTTCTTTAGCAGTTTTGATTGTTGCCATTCTGGCTATTTTATCGTCTTCTTCATGAAGCTTCTGAATTCTGGCTAACGGGTAGTTGAAGTAGCTATCTTTCTCATCAACCATCCAGACTAAGTCTCCCACTTTGATGTCCGCGCCTGATTCAGTTCTCCAATTTGCTCTGCGTTGGATTGATGGTAGATACTCGCTCATCCACCGCTTCCATAGGGGGCTTTCAATTGCTCGCTGATGTGTCGGAACATTTTTCGATATGAAGCATTGTTTTCGCTAAAAATAGAAATGGGCCATGACACGTTTGCTCCCCCAACAAGGAAATGATTCGGTGTCATCGTATCCAAATCTTCAACATCGCTACTAACTGCTGTTAGAGGTCGATTATTGAGCAGTTGTTTCGCTATGCAAATTAATGTCGAGAGATTTTCCTCTTTCAATGATTCCTTGCCCAAAATATTGAAAATCGCTCTTTTGCTCGACATAACTAATGACTCCCAAGCGCCACCAAAATGTGGAGTTGCAGGGGGGTTGAAAGTCCATTGTATTCCGTTTTGTGCTAAATTGCGCTGCATTTCAAAATGGTTTAGTTCTTTGAAGGCCGCCTTCAATTCGTTCGCTGCGCCTACAAAGTTAGTTCCGTTGTCAGAAAGTATTGGTTTTCCTCTTCTCGCTATGAACCGTTTAAACAAGACTGTGTGTCCAGCGATTGAACAATCTCCATGTGCACTGCTCTGACGCTAAGACACGTGAATAAACCAATTCCATCTTTTCACTGTTCTCCGGAAGAGTTTAATTGAAAATGGTCCAAAGTAGTCTACTCCAGTTACCCAAAGCTTTCTTTGAATTTCAGCTCTAATATGTTCAACACCTTGGTGATGATTTTGCTTATACTGAAACTCGAGATATATTTTAACTGCTGGATGAGAATGTGGTAAAATAACAGGATGTTTTTCTTCAAAACTGAGGTTTGCATGTCTAAGTCGACCCTTGGCTCTTATTAGATTTTCGCTCAGAAACGGATTCTGAGATTCAATTTTACTGTTGCTTTTGACAGAGTCTCCTTTCTTCAACGAAGCTATTTCGTTTGTGAAACTATCTCTCTGAACTAACTCCCATATTCGATTCTCTGCTTGATCAAGCAATTCAGGTGTTATTTCTTTGCTCCTATTTCTCAGATTCAATATTCTCGCAAATACATTTCTCAGTCTTTTGAAGTTACTGAATCATTTCCAGTCAATTGGATCTGATTATTGTTCAAATTACTGGTAAAAACCTCTTCTCGATCAGGAATTACTTCTTCTTGCTCCCAATTTTTGGTTTCGTTATTTTCGTTCTTTAACCAATCCGGTCCATTTATCCAGTCACTTTGCATCAGTTCATTTATGGAGAGACCTCTCGTTCCCAGATCATCTGGGTTGTCAGCTCCAGCTATATGTCTCCAGTGATCAACTGTTGAACTGTCTAGGATTTCTGCTACCCGGTTAGCAACAAAATCAGGCTGTTGTTTGTCACTATTACGCAACCATTGTAAATTAGTAGTTGAATCGCTCCACAAACAGATTGACGCAAACGGAATTCTATGTTCTTTCAAAATTAGATCTTTAATTCTGTTTGCTGTAACTAACTGCTGCCATTAACTCTAATTTTGGTATAGTATGGTGCTTCATTGGAGCCACCCTTTGTTTGTCCAACAATGAATCTTATTAGTCTAGCGCCGTTCGGTTAAGTGATTACAACGTAACTTGCTGCACAAAAGGCATCTTCCGACGCGTCTCCAAAGACGTGTAGCTCAACTCTGTCACAAGATTCCTGATTGTACTATCTTGGAACAGATCATTGTTTTGAGTTACTCCATTCTTGCACCCACTTGTTAAACTCGGTGTTTATATCTTCGGCTATCGGCGAGTCCCATTTTTGACCCTGTGTCTGCCAAATTCGTTTCATCAACATCCTTCCTCGAATGAAAAATGGTGCCATGAATCCCAGAGGAGCGAACACTTAGGAAACTGTTGATAAAATTTGTCTTTGCGTCCAATTCGTTTTCTGCGGGAACTCTTGGTCCTTCCGAACGGTTAACAGATCATCGGCTGCTATCCATTCAAGTCCCAAGACCTTAGGGTTGTCTTCGCTTTCTATTGGTGTAATTTCAGTGTTTTCAAATATTTCTTCGAAATTAGAGAACCACTTTGTGAGGTTGAAGCCTCCTTTGGCTAGCAATTATTTAAGTTCATGGATTATTTCAGATGCTTGTTTAGTTGTGTGAACCGAAAGAAGCATATCTTCCACATAAAAGTTATCCATTACCACTTGCGATGCAATTTCAAACAGTTTTGCACACTGCTGCAGGGCATAATTTGCACATAATGGAGATGACATAGCTCAAAAAATGTGCCAGTTGTACTGGTACGGCATCAGTTTACGGTCTTCATCTGTCCACAGAAACCTGAGGTAACTTCTTTGTTGTTAAGGCACTTGAATTTGCAAAAACATTTCTTCAATATCTGCAGTTAGTGCAACACAGTTTCCTCGAAATCTGAACACGATTCCAGTTAGATTTTGCAAAAGATCGGGACCTTTCATCAAAACGTCGTTCAGGCAGTATCCTCGAAACCTTTTCGCAGCATTGCAAACTCTTCTTACTTTCTCTGGTTTTCTGGGTTTTACAATTGGATGATGAAGTAGATACCAAACATCCTGACGTTCAAGTTCAGCCTTTGGAAGCAAGGAGATGTAGCTTTTTGCTAAAGCCTTTTTATTGAATTACAGTACTTTAATTTTAAAGATTTGTTTTTCGCTAATCTTCGTTCGAGCGATCGTAGTTGTCCGAGGGCTGAAGAAATATTACAATCAAGTTTTTGTTCTTTTCCCGTAAAAAGCATTTGCACTTGGAAACGTTCTGGTAGCTTTAACGTTGTTTTCTCTAGAAATTGAAGAGACTTTTTATCTTCAAGTGTTCTGCTGTTTACTTGAAATGTTGTGCCGTAGGATTCGATTTCCCACCACTTTCTCACAATTTCTGTTAGCGCTTGATTCTCTTGGCTATCGCTGCTTAGGAAACTTCTCTTTGTCCTTTCGCTATTTAGCAGTGGACCACTTAGCGTCCAGCCTAATGGAACTTTTACTGCCCATGGAGAACTATTTCCACAATAGTTGTACTCTAAAGGTCTTATTAAGGAGTAAGCATCTTGACCAAGAATCAATTTTACCTCTTTCAAGTAAATTTTCTTCAGTCTTATGCACAGTAAATGAGGATAACGTTTACTTAGGTCAATTACATTGTAAACCGAGATTCCAACTACATGATCTTTATAGCTACTGGCTATGATTTTTATCGTGTCGCTAAATTCATCGGTCAGCCCAATATTGACTGGTACTTTCAAACAGTCGATTGAGTTCGTTCCATGAATCTCAGTCACCGACATTGAAGTATTTCTTCCTTCAAGGCGTAGAGATTGTATCAAAACTTCGTCTATCCAAGTCTGAGATGAGGCGGTGTCGCAAACAGCTTTAGTTTCGACAAAACTTCCATCTTCACCGTAGATGCGCAACGGTGCAACTTGGAGGAGTCCTTTGACTGACCAAGTTGTCTCATTTGCCAGGTTGGTTTCACTTGTTTGATGTGGTGACTGGATTGACTCGTATGTCACAGTTTGTCTGTTGTGTAACATGCGATTGTGATTTCTTTCACAGCCGTCTATTCCGCATTTGAGCTTCGATTTGCAATCTCTGGCGCAATGCTTTCCCGTCAAGCATTTGAAACAGAGGTTAGCTTGTTTCATCGCTTCTGACCGTTCCGTAATAGAGAGGTTTTTGAATTTATCACACTTCCAAAGCGGATATTCTCCGTCATCGCTAGGGCATTTCTGAAATCTTATTTCTCTATCGTTAGTAAAAGTAGAGTTTTTCGGTTGATCTCTACTTGATCTGATGCTATTTTTTTTTCCTCTGTACGAACTCTCTGGAAACTGCTTTGATGCTGCAGTTTTCATTCGTTCCTGAACTAAAAAATCTTGTTGTAGCCATTCGTTCAATTCAATCAAATTGGGCAGCTTCGACCTATGCGACGCTGTTTCAATGTGTGCAAACCATCTGCGTTTTATGTCTGCCGGTACTTTATTAACTCTCATGTCTAGATTTCTTGATGAAAACAAATTGTTGTTGTAACCGAATTGTTGCAGAACATTTACAAAGTTTCCGACTGTGTCAACAAAAATAACAAAACTCGAACTATCGTACGGCCGTAATTGTGAATGATTTTGAATTTTGGTCAATTGCGATCCTATTATCAAGTGCGGCTGACCGAATTTGCACTCAAGTGTTTTCCAAGCCGTGTCGTACATAACACATAACGCCCTAATAACCCATACCAGCCAGCGCTCTTTTTGCCGGCCCAGTTAAAAGCGTTTTTAAATGCGTCATTTTTTCGGCGTCTGATATGGTACTACGATCGACTGTCGACAGAAACATGCCACTCCATTCTGGCCATTCGAGGGAATCGCCATTATATTCTCTTAACTTAAGTTTTGGTAACGTACGATTGACTGCAGAACTTAATGGGTACATATCATACTGATTAAAGCCGTGTTTCGGACTTGATTGCGAAGTATCAGAAATTTCAAACTTACTATGCTGCCCTTCGTTTGAGCTCACCGGTCCCGGAAGTTGTCTGACTGGAGCACTGCTAAACACACCGTCTCTCCGAGAGTTGCCCTGTGACATCAGTGACCCCAGCCAGCTGTTACTGTATTTCCGCTGAGATGAGGCTGCAGCATCGTTTGCATTTTGTTGATTGTCACCCTGTGCTTGAATAAGTTTCCTGTTTTCGCCCAAATAGTCTTCATCGTCACTGCAGCCGATATTGCCCAAGAAGCCTCCGCCGTCTAGTTCAATTGGCTTATCCAAATATTCAGGTTGAAGTTCGTCTTCCTCGTCGGTGTTAATTTCGATTTTCAACTTTTCGAGTGTCTTCTGCTCCTCGAGTTGTCTCAATTGCTCGTCAGTCTCTCGACCTCGTCTTTCCTGTTCATGTCTCAACTGCTGCATGTGATATTCAAGCCTCAGTTGCACTTGGCGTTTTCCTTCAGCTCGCGCTTCTTCCTTTTGTTTCAATTCTTCTTCCGTTGAAACATCGGGCAAGACATCTATCAATTTTGGCTGATCGATTTGTGTCTCAGTTGCGCTGGTGTTCTGAGTTGGCTCAATATTTTATCCTGTTTCCTCCTCGGCTCCACTTACGGATGAAACGAGTGGAGCCGTTGGTTTTTTGACAAAGCTCACTCACTTTGCCGTCTCCATTGACTTCTTCTTCTGGTCCCACAATGCCAGAAGTTCTTTTCTTTTCAAAGACAAGTTTCTTTGTTTCCCTTGCAGATCTGCTTTGTGCTTCGATGAGACCCGTGTGCTGTAATTTTGCATCTCTTTACCGAGTTTCTCGTCGAGGGCAAGATATTTATCAAGATTGGTTTTGATGCTCGCTGCTCTACTTAGTTTTGAGCCAAATTGTCTTCTGAATTCTGCTCTTCTCATTTGAAGATCTTTAAGTTTTTTCTGTATTCCTTCGCCAATTTGATAATGATATTCCACATCTTCCACCGTTTGGAAATCAGTTGACTGATGAGAAAAACCCCAACTGCGGGCTCCAGAAGGACTCTGTTGCTTTCGTCTAAACATTTTCGAGGTTATCCGGGTCGGCGGACCAAATGTTTGGGCCTATCTTAGGTTATCAATATAATTTTCAACTAAGTTTTAAGGCCGCCCTGTTCGCGTTATAAATTTCTCTCTCAATTTAGAAAGAATAGAAAGGACTGTATTATGAGACGGTTAATTTCTTGTCTTTTTGTCCAATACAAGTTATAAAGACATAAAACGTAAAGTTAAACAAAGCGTGCGTAATATTTAAATGGATATATGCTCACTAAATATCAATGAAAACAAAACCAAATCATATTTATAAACGGTATATAAACTTCAGAGCTTTTAGGGTAAGAATCAACAGAATCTTCGTTTAAGTTAACTGCTTTTCCGTTTTCTTAATCAAATACAACCTTTCGTACAGGAAATATAAATACTTGAATAAATTTAATACTGGCAAATATATGAAGAAAGTGCATGTAAAATGACCAAATATAATTACAACAGATCAAATAGCACTATACTCGCTGAGATTTGAGTACATAATTAATAAACAAGTACAATTAAGGTAAAATGAACTAAACAAAAGATTTTCACTTTTTCAGCTATGTCCAAATTGGGGCTAAAATATACGGTTTTTTGACAATAACTCAGAAACTAAGAAAGATATCAACACCAAATTTTATGAGTTGATAGACATTGGTTAGATACATATTGTGAGTGAAAACAAGAGTTCTATCTCGAAAGGCTGAAATAGGGCTATTTTTTGAATTCTATAAGCAACCTTAATACATGGGGAAATTTTTCAAATGTGAAAAGCTCCCACAATAATGATTCAAATTTCAGCAAACTTGGCAGTGACTAGCACTAGTCTACAATATAGCATATGAAAAGAGATTTAACTAAATCGGACATGAAGTTTCTGAGAAAATGAGATTTAAATATCAGACCTCAACACTACTAATGTTACGAGATTTCATAAACTGTTTGAGTATTTTATGTATCTGTACATTCTGTAATAAGTTTAACTAATGGCCGTAAACAAGTTCTTTAGCAGTTTTGATTGTTGCCATTCTGGCTATTTTATCGTCTTCTTCATGAAGCTTCTGAATTCTGGCTAACGGGTAGTTGAAGTAGCTATCTTTCTCATCAACCATCCAGACTAAGTCTCCCACTTTGATGTCCGCGCCTGATTCAGTTCTCCAATTTGCTCTGCGTTGGATTGATGGTAGATACTCGCTCATCCACCGCTTCCATAGGGGGCTTTCAATTGCTCGCTGATGTGTCGGAACATTTTTCGATATGAAGCATTGTTTTCGCTAAAAATAGAAATGGGCCATGACACGTTTGCTCCCCCAACAAGGAAATGATTCGGTGTCATCGTATCCAAATCTTCAACATCGCTACTAACTGCTGTTAGAGGTCGATTATTGAGCAGTTGTTTCGCTATGCAAATTAATGTCGAGAGATTTTCCTCTTTCAATGATTCCTTGCCCAAAATATTGAAAATCGCTCTTTTGCTCGACATAACTAATGACTCCCAAGCGCCACCAAAATGTGGAGTTGCAGGGGGGTTGAAAGTCCATTGTATTCCGTTTTGTGCTAAATTGCGCTGCATTTCAAAATGGTTTAGTTCTTTGAAGGCCGCCTTCAATTCGTTCGCTGCGCCTACAAAGTTAGTTCCGTTGTCAGAAAGTATTGGTTTTCCTCTTCTCGCTATGAACCGTTTAAACAAGACTGTGTGTCCAGCGATTGAACAATCTCCATGTGCACTGCTCTGACGCTAAGACACGTGAATAAACCAATTCCATCTTTTCACTGTTCTCCGGAAGAGTTTAATTGAAAATGGTCCAAAGTAGTCTACTCCAGTTACCCAAAGCTTTCTTTGAATTTCAGCTCTAATATGTTCAACACCTTGGTGATGATTTTGCTTATACTGAAACTCGAGATATATTTTAACTGCTGGATGAGAATGTGGTAAAATAACAGGATGTTTTTCTTCAAAACTGAGGTTTGCATGTCTAAGTCGACCCTTGGCTCTTATTAGATTTTCGCTCAGAAACGGATTCTGAGATTCAATTTTACTGTTGCTTTTGACAGAGTCTCCTTTCTTCAACGAAGCTATTTCGTTTGTGAAACTATCTCTCTGAACTAACTCCCATATTCGATTCTCTGCTTGATCAAGCAATTCAGGTGTTATTTCTTTGCTCCTATTTCTCAGATTCAATATTCTCGCAAATACATTTCTCAGTCTTTTGAAGTTACTGAATCATTTCCAGTCAATTGGATCTGATTATTGTTCAAATTACTGGTAAAAACCTCTTCTCGATCAGGAATTACTTCTTCTTGCTCCCAATTTTTGGTTTCGTTATTTTCGTTCTTTAACCAATCCGGTCCATTTATCCAGTCACTTTGCATCAGTTCATTTATGGAGAGACCTCTCGTTCCCAGATCATCTGGGTTGTCAGCTCCAGCTATATGTCTCCAGTGATCAACTGTTGAACTGTCTAGGATTTCTGCTACCCGGTTAGCAACAAAATCAGGCTGTTGTTTGTCACTATTACGCAACCATTGTAAATTAGTAGTTGAATCGCTCCACAAACAGATTGACGCAAACGGAATTCTATGTTCTTTCAAAATTAGATCTTTAATTCTGTTTGCTGTAACTGCTGCCATTAACTCTAATTTTGGTATAGTATGGTGCTTCATTGGAGCCACCCTTTGTTTGTCCAACAATGAATCTTATTAGTCTAGCGCCGTTCGGTTAAGTGATTACAACGTAACTTGCTGCACAAAAGGCATCTTCCGACGCGTCTCCAAAGACGTGTAGCTCAACTCTGTCACAAGATTCCTGATTGTACTATCTTGGAACAGATCATTGTTTTGAGTTACTCCATTCTTGCACCCACTTGTTAAACTCGGTGTTTATATCTTCGGCTATCGGCGAGTCCCATTTTTGACCCTGTGTCTGCCAAATTCGTTTCATCAACATCCTTCCTCGAATGAAAAATGGTGCCATGAATCCCAGAGGAGCGAACACTTAGGAAACTGTTGATAAAATTTGTCTTTGCGTCCAATTCGTTTTCTGCGGGAACTCTTGGTCCTTCCGAACGGTTAACAGATCATCGGCTGCTATCCATTCAAGTCCCAAGACCTTAGGGTTGTCTTCGCTTTCTATTGGTGTAATTTCAGTGTTTTCAAATATTTCTTCGAAATTAGAGAACCACTTTGTGAGGTTGAAGCCTCCTTTGGCTAGCAATTATTTAAGTTCATGGATTATTTCAGATGCTTGTTTAGTTGTGTGAACCGAAAGAAGCATATCTTCCACATAAAAGTTATCCATTACCACTTGCGATGCAATTTCAAACAGTTTTGCACACTGCTGCAGGGCATAATTTGCACATAATGGAGATGACATAGCTCAAAAAATGTGCCAGTTGTACTGGTACGGCATCAGTTTACGGTCTTCATCTGTCCACAGAAACCTGAGGTAACTTCTTTGTTGTTAAGGCACTTGAATTTGCAAAAACATTTCTTCAATATCTGCAGTTAGTGCAACACAGTTTCCTCGAAATCTGAACACGATTCCAGTTAGATTTTGCAAAAGATCGGGACCTTTCATCAAAACGTCGTTCAGGCAGTATCCTCGAAACCTTTTCGCAGCATTGCAAACTCTTCTTACTTTCTCTGGTTTTCTGGGTTTTACAATTGGATGATGAAGTAGATACCAAACATCCTGACGTTCAAGTTCAGCCTTTGGAAGCAAGGAGATGTAGCTTTTTGCTAAAGCCTTTTTATTGAATTACAGTACTTTAATTTTAAAGATTTGTTTTTCGCTAATCTTCGTTCGAGCGATCGTAGTTGTCCGAGGGCTGAAGAAATATTACAATCAAGTTTTTGTTCTTTTCCCGTAAAAAGCATTTGCACTTGGAAACGTTCTGGTAGCTTTAACGTTGTTTTCTCTAGAAATTGAAGAGACTTTTTATCTTCAAGTGTTCTGCTGTTTACTTGAAATGTTGTGCCGTAGGATTCGATTTCCCACCACTTTCTCACAATTTCTGTTAGCGCTTGATTCTCTTGGCTATCGCTGCTTAGGAAACTTCTCTTTGTCCTTTCGCTATTTAGCAGTGGACCACTTAGCGTCCAGCCTAATGGAACTTTTACTGCCCATGGAGAACTATTTCCACAATAGTTGTACTCTAAAGGTCTTATTAAGGAGTAAGCATCTTGACCAAGAATCAATTTTACCTCTTTCAAGTAAATTTTCTTCAGTCTTATGCACAATAAATGAGGATAACGTTTACTTAGGTCAATTACATTGTAAACCGAGATTCCAACTACATGATCTTTATAGCTACTGGCTATGATTTTTATCGTGTCGCTAAATTCATCGGTCAGCCCAATATTGACTGGTACTTTCAAACAGTCGATTGAGTTCGTTCCATGAATCTCAGTCACCGACATTGAAGTATTTCTTCCTTCAAGGCGTAGAGATTGTATCAAAACTTCGTCTATCCAAGTCTGAGATGAGGCGGTGTCGCAAACAGCTTTAGTTTCGACAAAACTTCCATCTTCACCGTAGATGCGCAACGGTGCAACTTGGAGGAGTCCTTTGACTGACCAAGTTGTCTCATTTGCCAGGTTGGTTTCACTTGTTTGATGTGGTGACTGGATTGACTCGTATGTCACAGTTTGTCTGTTGTGTAACATGCGATTGTGATTTCTTTCACAGCCGTCTATTCCGCATTTGAGCTTCGATTTGCAATCTCTGGCGCAATGCTTTCCCGTCAAGCATTTGAAACAGAGGTTAGCTTGTTTCATCGCTTCTGACCGTTCCGTAATAGAGAGGTTTTTGAATTTATCACACTTCCAAAGCGGATATTCTCCGTCATCGCTAGGGCATTTCTGAAATCTTATTTCTCTATCGTTAGTAAAAGTAGAGTTTTTCGGTTGATCTCTACTTGATCTGATGCTATTTTTTTTTCCTCTGTACGAACTCTCTGGAAACTGCTTTGATGCTGCAGTTTTCATTCGTTCCTGAACTAAAAAATCTTGTTGTAGCCATTCGTTCAATTCAATCAAATTGGGCAGCTTCGACCTATGCGACGCTGTTTCAATGTGTGCAAACCATCTGCGTTTTATGTCTGCCGGTACTTTATTAACTCTCATGTCTAGATTTCTTGATGAAAACAAATTGTTGTTGTAACCGAATTGTTGCAGAACATTTACAAAGTTTCCGACTGTGTCAACAAAAATAACAAAACTCGAACTATCGTACGGCCGTAATTGTGAATGATTTTGAATTTTGGTCAATTGCGATCCTATTATCAAGTGCGGCTGACCGAATTTGCACTCAAGTGTTTTCCAAGCCGTGTCGTACATAACACATAACGCCCTAATAACCCATACCAGCCAGCGCTCTTTTTGCCGGCCCAGTTAAAAGCGTTTTTAAATGCGTCATTTTTTCGGCGTCTGATATGGTACTACGATCGACTGTCGACAGAAACATGCCACTCCATTCTGGCCATTCGAGGGAATCGCCATTATATTCTCTTAACTTAAGTTTTGGTAACGTACGATTGACTGCAGAACTTAATGGGTACATATCATACTGATTAAAGCCGTGTTTCGGACTTGATTGCGAAGTATCAGAAATTTCAAACTTACTATGCTGCCCTTCGTTTGAGCTCACCGGTCCCGGAAGTTGTCTGACTGGAGCACTGCTAAACACACCGTCTCTCCGAGAGTTGCCCTGTGACATCAGTGACCCCAGCCAGCTGTTACTGTATTTCCGCTGAGATGAGGCTGCAGCATCGTTTGCATTTTGTTGATTGTCACCCTGTGCTTGAATAAGTTTCCTGTTTTCGCCCAAATAGTCTTCATCGTCACTGCAGCCGATATTGCCCAAGAAGCCTCCGCCGTCTAGTTCAATTGGCTTATCCAAATATTCAGGTTGAAGTTCGTCTTCCTCGTCGGTGTTAATTTCGATTTTCAACTTTTCGAGTGTCTTCTGCTCCTCGAGTTGTCTCAATTGCTCGTCAGTCTCTCGACCTCGTCTTTCCTGTTCATGTCTCAACTGCTGCATGTGATATTCAAGCCTCAGTTGCACTTGGCGTTTTCCTTCAGCTCGCGCTTCTTCCTTTTGTTTCAATTCTTCTTCCGTTGAAACATCGGGCAAGACATCTATCAATTTTGGCTGATCGATTTGTGTCTCAGTTGCGCTGGTGTTCTGAGTTGGCTCAATATTTTATCCTGTTTCCTCCTCGGCTCCACTTACGGATGAAACGAGTGGAGCCGTTGGTTTTTTGACAAAGCTCACTCACTTTGCCGTCTCCATTGACTTCTTCTTCTGGTCCCACAATGCCAGAAGTTCTTTTCTTTTCAAAGACAAGTTTCTTTGTTTCCCTTGCAGATCTGCTTTGTGCTTCGATGAGACCCGTGTGCTGTAATTTTGCATCTCTTTACCGAGTTTCTCGTCGAGGGCAAGATATTTATCAAGATTGGTTTTGATGCTCGCTGCTCTACTTAGTTTTGAGCCAAATTGTCTTCTGAATTCTGCTCTTCTCATTTGAAGATCTTTAAGTTTTTTCTGTATTCCTTCGCCAATTTGATAATGATATTCCACATCTTCCACCGTTTGGAAATCAGTTGACTGATGAGAAAAACCCCAACTGCGGGCTCCAGAAGGACTCTGTTGCTTTCGTCTAAACATTTTCGAGGTTATCCGGGTCGGCGGACCAAATGTTTGGGCCTATCTTAGGTTATCAATATAATTTTCAACTAAGTTTTAAGGCCGCCCTGTTCGCGTTATAAATTTCTCTCTCAATTTAGAAAGAATAGAAAGGACTGTATTATGAGACGGTTAATTTCTTGTCTTTTTGTCCAATACAAGTTATAAAGACATAAAACGTAAAGTTAAACAAAGCGTGCGTAATATTTAAATGGATATATGCTCACTAAATATCAATGAAAACAAAACCAAATCATATTTATAAACGGTATATAAACTTCAGAGCTTTTAGGGTAAGAATCAACAGAATCTTCGTTTAAGTTAACTGCTTTTCCGTTTTCTTAATCAAATACAACCTTTCGTACAGGAAATATAAATACTTGAATAAATTTAATACTGGCAAATATATGAAGAAAGTGCATGTAAAATGACCAAATATAATTACAACAGATCAAATAGCACTATACTCGCTGAGATTTGAGTACATAATTAATAAACAAGTACAATTAAGGTAAAATGAACTAAACAAAAGATTTTCACTTTTTCAGCTATGTCCAAATTGGGGCTAAAATATACGGTTTTTTGACAATAACTCAGAAACTAAGAAAGATATCAACACCAAATTTTATGAGTTGATAGACATTGGTTAGATACATATTGTGAGTGAAAACAAGAGTTCTATCTCGAAAGGCTGAAATAGGGCTATTTTTTGAATTCTATAAGCAACCTTAATACATGGGGAAATTTTTCAAATGTGAAAAGCTCCCACAATAATGATTCAAATTTCAGCAAACTTGGCAGTGACTAGCACTAGTCTACAATATAGCATATGAAAAGAGATTTAACTAAATCGGACATGAAGTTTCTGAGAAAATGAGATTTAAATATCAGACCGCAACACTACTAATGTTACGAGATTTCATAAACTGTTTGAGTATTTTATGTATCTGTACATTTTAAAAGATTTCTGTTTTTTTTTGGTTATAACAATAATGTTAGTTCCTATTGCCATTAAAATAATGCGCAAGTGAACAATTTTGGTTCACGTAGTGACAAGTTTATGACTTTACTGCCATTTTTGCTTAACATTTATTTGAACAATTCGTGTTTGCGGGTATTTATCCTTCTTTTTGTAATCGTATGACGTACTTTGGACAATGACAGGTCCCAATTGCTTCCTATGTAGACCTAATTGAATTTTTTAAGGACTTCAGTTAATATCCATAGATATTAATCACTTCAAAATTAAGTGTTTTCAAAAATGGAAACGTATTTTTGAACTTCGCACCTTTTTGTTCTTTTTTGTCGACCTGTTACCCAGTCGTATCAAATACAGGTCCCATATCTTTTCTAATGAAGTATAGGTTATGTTTTTCGCTGAGGTTTTATCTGATGCGAGTTTTATTTCATTATTTGTTTAATATAGACACTGATTTTTTGTCGTAATTAATGCTTGTTAATTGGTATTTGTTATTGTCTTTTCTAGTCGTCTATTAATAACGAGTTTCATCGGCATTATTGTATTCCATTAGTGGTTTACTAACTGATATGTAAGTTTTTGAAAGTTTTCTATCTCTTCATCTTTTGGCAGCCAATTATGTCGAGAATATGGATAAGCGGCGTCGGAACATTATGCGCGTACGAACATTACCGAGCCTCCTTGTTAATTTTTAAATTCAATTTGTGAATTCCAGATGCACTTTAAAACACAGCAATATTATGATTCAGCTTTGGCAGAACAATTACCTTGTTGAAACTTCCATTTTCATTGTGACACTTTGAGACTTTGGCATGATTAACGCTGATGGGATGATGTGTCATCTCGTCTAAATTGCTTTGACGTCGAATGGTAAGCAAATAGGAAAACTTATGGGGGGATGGTTACCATTTCAGAAGGTGTTTGGTTAAACTGTAAGTACGCGTAGGTCGATAATAATAGATGATAAAAAATTAAGAACATGTATTTTTGAATAATTAAAGAACTTCAAGAACTTGTAATTTTTGGCAGAGAAACCTCTAAGACTTTGTTTCGCTTTATAAATCTTGTAAGAGTCTTGTACGATCATGAAAGTTAACCATCCCGTCTCGATTCGGGCTATCAACAGATCTCTCTTGTTCTGTGAAGCAACAAAATGTCAACAACTTCCAGAATAAGGCTATAAAGATAATATTTTGAGAGCGATTGTAAAAACCATTATACAATTTTTGTTCCGTCGGTTATTTTTTGTTCGATTTTTTTTAAAAAATTTTCATGACTGACGCAGCAATTTTAAAAAAAATTGGTGAATTTTTACGTTTTCTCTTTTTCAGACTCCTTTTGCTACTTTATCTGATACCTCTGTTAATGAAAAGTGCCATATGTTATGTAAACATAACCGACTAAACGTCGGAAGAATGAATTGCTCTCGAACGACTAGTGGGAGCTCTAATCAATTGCAACCTGCTTCAGTCTGGGGGGGAGCCTAAATGGGACTAAGAAATTCAATAGTGGGCTTCAAATAACCACATTAGAGGTTAACATATACCACTATTAAGATTTAGAGTAAAAAAATGGCACCAGTTTCGGCGCACTTTTCAGCTGACTTTTAGTATTAAATTGCCGCCAATTGAATTCAGCTGCTTGAAATTGTGCTTGAGAGAGAATTTTAGATCACGCGAAACGCAAAAAGTCAAGAGCGTAAAAGTCACTCGAAAAGTCAAAATTGTCAAGCGAAAATTTTGCATAAAAAAAGAAACATACGTTTACAATAATTGCTATGAACTTCGTTCAAGAGCAATTAATAATACATAGTCCTTACTGGATTAAGGTTATAGTATCCTTTTTTGAAGACGTTGACAACGCCTGTTTTCAGAATTTAAAGTAATTTTTAGACCTTTGGTAATTTTTTGTTGGTTTTTCGTCGGTTCATAATCCCACTCTTATAATTACTTACCACTCATGTATTCTGTATCAGCGGAGTCAAAGATAAAGCAATTTTTGAAATAATTCCAACAAAATAGTGAATTTCTGGATACAATGCACCACAGACCCCAATGAAGTTATTGGAAACGCAATAAACTTGCAGCCTATTGTGTCAACCGTCCAATAATAAGAGATTTGATGCAATCTTCAGTATTAACGAACAGCTTTGGTCGTAAGACAGCTATGGTATCGCACATAAATACTTTTTTTTCCAAACACAGTAGATACTGGGTGTTAATGGTGCTACTCGGCGTTATTTCAATCGGAAAAACTCGGTGGGACAGAAAGCAGTAGTCAAATACATCCGTGACCCTCACGGTTTTTTCTGATAGTTTGATGTTTAGAGGTATGCAATTAGTTTTCCTACGCAATTTACAGTTGCAGTTTTTCTATTGAGTAATTTTTCTAAGTTATAAAATTTTGTGGACTACATTTGTTATGGCTACACTAGATAAAAACAGCGTTGATTGTAACTTTAAACAGTTGAAATTCACTCCAGGATTACCTATGGCTGTGACTGGTCCTGCGTGGGCTTGGAATGATGCCAGTAAGGGAACTGTCAGTTTTGGTATGTCTGCAAAGATCTCAACTGGTTCTTTGGAACTCAACTCTTTTCTGATTTTCTTCATATAAGGTGCGAATGGGAACGGGAAATTGTAATCTTCAACATCCAGAATTCTTTGTCGCTCTTTCACTCCAATTGCAATTCGTTTGATACTCCAGACGCGAATGTAACCTATGAAAGCACATCAAAAAAAATTCAGGTTTGATTGGTCAATATACAAACCAAATTTAATAAAAAAACCATTGCATCAAAAAGTTATTTTTTAGACTATGGGGTTTTAATTCCGTATAGTTTGGTCGTTAATACAAAAGGTTGAAAGATTGGCCCTCTTTCTGCTCCCCCCCCCCCCCCCCCCCCGTAAACAAAAGCTCGGGAATTAAGCCCAGGTCTTTTCTCGTTTGCAGATCTTTATGCTAACTAAAAGCACTGAAATTAGCTAGTGGAATAATGTGGAAAAATAACTTTTGCATTTAGAAACATTTTTCCATGTTTTTGAGGAAATATGTAATCCACGATGCTTTGAATTTCATTGTCAGATCAGAAATGATTTCAAAGTTGATGAAACGAATTGCTACCTTGTATATTACCTTTAGCATCTCCAGTAACTAATAATAGATTTTCTGGATCTGTAGCAGTCGCATTGACCGGAATTTTTTCCATCTTAGCTGCAAAAAACTGTCCAATCATTTTGGTTCCCACTGACGCCGCCCACGCGTAAATCCAACCAAAACTGGTGGCCGTGAACAAAGTCGCGGTTGTCGGTTCCAAAACGCGGGCATTCATAGCCGTCATTGAAACCACACTACAATATTTCTCTTCCAGAGGTTCCACTATCCTTTTAGAAGCACTGTGGAATTTTCTGCCTGAACTATGTTGAGAGAAGCCGGATCCCCTGTGGCGATTGTAAATATTCTCGCGCGATGACGCCATTTTGCTTCGCCGACCAGTGTAAACTGACCTCCGCGATTCGGCTCGGCTTTTGGAACCAATGACATCAGTGAGTGATTCATTAAATTCCAGTTCTTGAGGAGTTTGGATACTTGCAGCGCATTCGTTCACGTTGTAGCGGAAAGCGAACCGACCCGTATCTGAGTACCAGAAGATGATGTCACCATCGTAGTCGGCAGATACGACAAAAAGTCCGACCCGAGTGATGCACTGAATGTCGTCCACGTGTTTTTGGTCCCAACATTTTATGTCACGGTCCTCGTCCTCCTTGGCGTCAAATATGCAGTACACGTTTTTGCTCCAGCCACCTTGAAGTATTGAAATTCCGCAAAATTGAGTATTGAAATACCACTAAGCTGCCCAACATTCCGGATTTAGCCCATCAGCTTAATGGTAATATATGCTATATATCACCCCGACCCCGAAATAGCTTTCGTTGCAATTTAGTAGCTTCTGATTGCCCTGCTGGGGACATAAAGCGTTGATTATCTCGGGTCGTAATCACTGTTTGTTCACAAGAGATAATAGCTCCAGAAAATGAAAAGAATTAAATAGAAAAAACTGGTCAAAAATTTTCCAGTTGGTAAAAATGGGAAGAAGCCAAATTTCGTTAACCATTTTTGGATCTATTCTGCCCATATTGTTTTTATGACCTCCAACTATAAAAAGTATGCTGTTATATAGCACTTTATTACTTAAAAAATAACACCCGAGCTAGGGGTGTAAAAATTAAATGTCCACTAAGGGGGGGGGGGGGGGGGGAGGCAAAGCAGAATAGATCCCAATTTTGTAATACACAAAGATATCTGAAGAAAGAAACCAGTAGGCAGAAAAACATAAACTGTCCTACGTATGTGGTGATTCATTTCACATGAATTGAGTATATGTAATAAAGATCTATTCTGTTTCGCCCATAAAATTTATGCTCACTAAGCGGGGGGGGGGGGGGGGGGGCAATATAAAACTGTGAAATTTTGTACCTGTGAACAGTCTGTTTCTAGTGTAGACCAGTCCTCCAATCTCATTCTCCTCACAAGTCTCGTACTCATCCAGACAGCTGCCATTGTTGAAGTTCCACACTTTCACCAGTCCATCCTTAGACCCTGGAAAGGAAGCGCCAAATTTTACATTATAGGATAACGGGGCAAAAAAGCTAGAGAAGACAAAAGTAGGAAACAAATACAACCTTACTAGCAGGACCGCAAAACCAAAGAAAATCATTTACACGAATAGAAGGTTTAAAAGAAGTAAAGGTTTCTGTTTTCCACCAACTCGGGCTCGAACCCATGCCCCTCGCTTAACATCCATAGGTCTCACCACTTAAGCTATATATTCCAACTGCACTTGTCTTTTGCTCTTTCTACAGCAAATTTCTGGATAATTGCGTTTGTGACTTGCTTGTTTTTGCTAAATCGCATGTTTAATCAGCGCGAAAAGAATGTGCATATTAGGAGCTTAAAAATGACGGTAAAGCGCGTCTCAAAACGCACTTATTACCCTAGGTTACATGATTAAGAACCCATAAAACATGTTACGACAGGAGCGCTGTTGACCATTGTGCTCATATGCGACTGATATTTACTAAAAAAAACAATACGACTAAAACTGCTTAAAATTTAGTTTCATAGCGATTTTATGGATAATGGTAATAGAAAAAAATTCAAACTTCAGATTAGCAGTCCTCAATCTTACGAACTTTGAGCTTTTTAGGTCATTGATCTCTCTCGATATATTCGCTTAACAGTGCTGGTCAATGCGGCTCTTAAACATGGGCTTCAAGAGACTACATAAACATGCAAAATTTTTGACCCATTTTAGAGCTCACGCGTTTAATATATAGGATTAGATATTCCATCCCACAGGAACATAAAACGATTCAGCGTCGCAAGAAGTTCTCTCGATCGACAGGAAGCATGGTGTTTATTAGAATTTTTCATCTCTGAGCGAGCAAGATTTTAACCCCTCTTAACCTCGCAGTAACTGCACCTGACTAATAGTGTTTGCTCTGAGCGAGCACACTTTTAAGCCCTCTTAACCTCGCGGTAACTGCACCTGTTTAATAGTCTTTTGCCCCAGGTTCGGTTCTCATCCATCTACATCGAGCCTTATATGTCACTATTATGTTTAATATATAGGATTAGATATTCCATCCCCAAACACACGCAGGAACATAAAACGACTCAGCGTCGCAAGAAGTGCTCTCGGGCGACAGGCGGCATGTGGATGATTAGAAGTTTTCACATCTAGATAAGGGAGGGTACCCAACACGTGGTCAAAAACTCGTGCCTCAGAATAGCAGACCTTCGTCTTAACAATCGCGCTATAACGACTAAATACCACTTTTTCTCACAATCGGTTTTGTCGTATCAACAAACATTTTTCAGAATGAGAGCAATTCAGATCATTCAAATATCAATAAGTAAAGCGTGGAAAACTTGGTTGAAAGCTGAGAGTGTTGTAGAAAAATGCAGAATCCATACAGCTAAAACTTTGCAGAAAAAACATGCGTTTAAAATAAAAACTTCAAACTCAGTTCGGGAGCAATTGAAAAACACGAAGTAGCCAGGATAGTAAATCCTCCTCTGGGCGAGCATACTTTCAAGCCCTCTTAGCCTCGCCGTAACTGCGCCTGACTAATAGTCTTTTGTCCCAGGTTCGGTTCTCACCCATCTACTTTGAGCCTTTTATGTCATTGACCTCTCTCGGTATGTTCGGTTAACAATGCTGCTCAATGCGGCTCTCAAACATGGGCTTCAAGAGACCACATAAAAAGGCAATATTTTTGACCCAATTAAGAGCTCACGCGTTTAAAATAGAGGGTTAGCATTTTTCATCCCCCAAACGCACACAGGAGCAACAGGAACATAAGATGACTCAGCGTCGCAAGAGGTTCTCTCGACCGACAGGAGGCATGGTGTTTATTAGAATTTTTTATGTCTATGAAAGGAAGTGTACCCGACAAGGGATCGAACCCTCGACCGTCAGATTAGCAGTCCTTCATCTTGCCAACTGCGCTATAACGACAACATACCATCGTTTCGCACAATCGCTTTTATCGTATCAATAAACATTTTTCAGAATAAGAGCATATGAGATCATTCAAATATCAAAAAGTAAAGCGTGAAAAATTTGGTTGAAAGCTAAGAGTGTTGTAGAATAGCGCAGAATCTATACAGCTGAAATTTTGCAGAAAAACACACGTTAAAAAAAGAACTTCAAACTTAGTTCGGGAGCAATTGAAAAACACTTAGTAGCCAGGATAGTAAATCCTCCTCTGGGCGAGCATACTTTCAAGCCCTCTTAGCCTCGCCGTAACTGCGCCTGACTAATAGTCTTCTGTTGCAGGTTCGGTTCTCACCCATCTACTTTGAGCCTTTTATGTCATTGACCTCTCTCGGTATGTTCGGTTAACAATGCTGCTCAATGCGGCTCTCAAACATGGGCTTCAAGAGACCACAAAAATATGCAAAGTTTTTGACCCATTTTAGAGCTCACGTGTTTAATATATAGTATTAGATAATCCATCCCCAAACACACATACGAACATAAAACGATTCAGCGTCGCAAGAAGTTCTCTCGATCGATAGGAGGCATGGTGTTTATTAGAAATTTTCATGTCTATGAAAAGAAGGATACTCGACAAGGTTTTGAACCCTCAACCGTCAGAATAGCAGTCCTCCATCTTACCAACTGCGCTACAACGACTACATACCATCGTTTCGCACAATCGCTTTTATCGTATCAATAAACATTTTTCAGAATAAGAGCATTTGAGATCATGAAAATATCAAAATGTAAAGCGTGAAAAACTTGGTTGAAAGCTAAGAGTATTGTAGAATAGCGCAGAATACATACAACTAAAACTGTGCAGAAAACACATTTTTACAATAAGATTTGCAAACTTAGTTCGGGAGCAATTAAAAAACACGTAGTACCCAGTACAGTAAATCCTCCTCTGGGCGAGCATGATTACAGCCCCTCTTAGCCTCGCGATAACTGCACCTGAGTAATGGTGTTTCCTCTGACCGAGCATACTTTCAAGCCCTCTTAACCTCGCGGCAACTGCACCTGACTAATAGTCTTTTGTCACAGGTTCGGTTCTCACCCATCTACTTCGAGCCTTTTATGTCACTGACCCCTCTCGATATGTTCGGTTAATCATGCTGTTCAATGCGGCTCATAAATATTTGCTCCTTGAGGCCACTTAAACTTGCAAACTTCTTCCCATTTTAGAGCTCATGCGTTTAATATATAGGAGGGATTAGCATTTTTCATTTCCCAAACATACCAAGGAACATAAAAGAAATCAAAGTCGCAAGGAGTACTCTAGAGCGAAAGGTGGCATTGTTTTGATTAGAGCTTTTCATATCTGTAAAAGGGAGCGTACCCAACACCTTTTCGAACACTCGAGCCTCAGAATAGAAGTCCTTCATATTACCAAATGCGCTATAACGACCACATACCACCGTTTCTTACAATTGCTTTTATCGTATCATTAAACATATTTCATTTCGAGATCACGCAAAGATCAAAAAGTTAAGCGTGAGAAACTTATTTGAAAGCTAAGAGTGTTTTAGTATAGCGCAGAATCTCTATCGCTAAAATTCGCAGAAAAACACGTTTACAATTTTTACTTCCAACTTCGTTCGGGAGCAATTGGGAAACATGTAGCACCAAGGACAGTAAAAACTCCCTCTGGTCCTTGCAAGTCCTCACAGCATCGTGGCAACTGCACCTGACTAACAGTCCTTTGTCACAGGTTCGGTTCTCACCCATCTATTTCCAGCTTTTTAGGTCATTGACCTCTCTCGATATGTTCGCCCAACCATGCTACTTGATGCGGCTCTTAAATATGTGCTTCAAGAGGCTACTTAAACATGCAAAATTTTTGTTTCATTTTAAAGCTCTCGCGCTTAATATATGGGATTGCAGAAGAACAGAAAGGACAAAAAATACCGTAAGAAAGTTTGGGAATGTTTGTTTTTGTCCGTATTATCGGATTTAGGCAAAAGAAGTGGTCGGCGTTGGGACTTAAGAAATATTTGGTCTGTTTTTAGAACCATGAGAAATCGATGTTGTGTTCGGTTTAAAACGTGGAAAGTTGTCAGTAAATTCGGTTCGAATTGAAAGAAATTGTCAATTTTTCCGCATAGAAAATGCTTTTCTCGTATATTATGTAGTCAACCGTCATAATAGCGTTTTCATCCCAACAAAATGATTTTAGCGTATTGAAGTTATTTTTTTCAACCCATTGACTTTTTCGATAAATTGTGTTTTAAGAATGTTGCAGACATGTTTATCATTGACATAGAACCAAATTATTATTGCATTTTCTCTGCGTTTTGTTGTGATCATACGAGAACAAAGTTAAAAAGACGCTTGTTATGACTTTTTGTTTTGAAACCCAAAATACCGAAAGTTTCCTGCGTTTAAAAAGACAAGTCCCAACGATTTCTAAGTTTAAAGGAAGCATGCAGACACTTTCCTATAAGTTTGAGAAATAAATATACCAACAATACTGAAGATAAGAACTGAGCGCTTTCGTCGTTTATCTCGAATAAAAACCAAACATATCGACAACTTTCTATCTTTGAAATTAACTATTTCTGGAGTAGGGAGTTCCTGCTAAACTGTGAGTGCTCTCATGCCAGCACATAACTGAAAATTATGACAATTATCTTGAACAATTCCTCATCTAACCTTATCTTGAGTTAAAGCAAAAAATTTACCTCAGCTGAACTATCCTCTAGAGATGCCTCAGAGAAACAAAATTTTTGAGGGAAAATGAACAATTTGAGCCGGTTTCAATCAGAAGCACACAGCAAATTTGTGCCGTTTATCAGAGTATGAAAACCAGCAGTTTACCTCTGAAAATAGGTGTATTTCTTTTCTTCCAGGAGACTCTGGTAATCTGGTTATGTACGATTTAAATGAGACTTATGTCACCAAAATTTCACTATTCATATTCTTTCTCTTTTCAGCTCCATTATATTTTCAGCAAACAAAAATCTCAAATTAAATCAAATTAAATAGATGCGTACTATATTTTGTGAAAATGTAAGTTTTTTTTCAAATTTGCATTGTGGCTCTTGAAAAATTAGTTTGACAGCCTTTATCCCCCTTTTTGCCACATCAAAGGAAATTCTTCAATCCTCAGGTATAACTTCCACAGGTATTATATGAAATTGTATTCTTTAAGGACCTGAGAGCAAATGCAATGATATAACCTTGCTTGGCTCATGAGTTCAGAATCAGAGCCTGATACAAAGTCTGAAAAAGAGAAAAATCGAAGTCTGAATCAGATTTTGATTCAGAGCCTGATTCAGAGTCTGAATCAGAAATTCAGGGCAAAATGTGACCTAAATCAGACTATGAATCGGTACTGAAAAACTTACCGAATTTCGTTTTGATTCAATACAGAATTTGCCTTAGCGTCAGGAATGGGCTGGCCTATTGTTTAAAATGAGGTGTCTTTCGCATTAAGGCCATTCCCCACATTAGTTGTCTGATAACCTATAGCCTCCAATAATGGTTAAGAAAACCATAATGGGGGGGGGGGGTTAAAATTTCGAGGAGGCCTATAATAGGAAAGGCCCAAAATGAGAACAAAAAACTATTGTTTTTGCGTCAGCCGTGCAGTAAACAAATGACAATCCACTTTCTTCAGATCCAATGTTGAGAAAAATTAACCTACATTTTATTTAAATGTTTTTAAGTGCAAAACTCCACATCCTTGAACCTTTAATTTTGATTATTTTTACCGAAACAATCCGATGCAATAATTTTATTGAGTCCGGATAATATGCACCTTAAACGCTATCAGAAAAACTGTCTAAAATATTAATTAGTTTCCTTTTGTCAAGCGTTTGACGTCAATTGAACATAGCCGGCAGATTGCCGGAAAATTGACGCGATAGACGCTTGCGGTCTTCCATGAATTGAAATAACTAAAGAGATTAGATAGACAGATCAACCAGCTGTCCTTTAATAGACCACTAGATTTTTTGGGTTAGCTTTGGACTTTCATTTTTTTGAGACACATAAGCTCTATAAGGAGAAAACCCTAATGAGGCTTTTCAAAATTAGGAACTTTTCCGTTTGTGCCCCCTCAGCTTAGTAGGCGCATATTATTTGCACCCCTCAGATGCATGTGCAATATTTTTTACATAATGACTTACTATTAAATGGCAGTGCTCTGTAACTGGGGGGCGCATAACGTACTGGGGGCACAAACGGAGAAGATCAAGATCCCAAAATTAATATTCGAAATCAAAAACTCAAGACTCTAATAATCAAGAATTAGGGCATATATGTTTGGCACTACTTAAATGCAAACTATTGACCTTTAACAAGTAAATGCTCATTAAATTTAAAGTTCCATAAGTGAGTTCAGAAGTCATTTTTTTGAGTGAGCTAAGTCGTTGAAAAACAAAAATCTGTTAGACGAAGTAAAAAACATAGCAGAACAAGTCCTGACGTACAATTTAAAGAATTTTCATAAACTAAACAGAAAACTAGACCTACAACGGACTATGAATGGATTGGGAAAACCATTTAGAAAAAAATCCGATCCAAAAAAATTGAAAAAAAGAACATAAAAATCAAAGTGAAATTGCCGCATGTGAACAAAAAACCACTAGCGAGAAAGAGAATTTTTGTTCAAACACCATTTTCTCACGCCGCAAAACCGCTCGATTTTTTGCTCTACTTCGTGTTTCGGCGTGACCAAAATCACTACTCCAATATGACTTCAAAATTCATGAAAATGTGTGAACAGATCTTAAAAAAAGACAGCGCCCAATAGTAGTGGATGAAACAAGGGATTTAACCACCAGTAAAATTTGTCCCTTTCTCCTAACGCTAATCGCGCATGTCGAATCGGGCCAAATTTTACTGTTTGTTGAATCCCTTGTTTTATCCACTACTATATATTAGCTCTAAATTCAATAAAATAATCAATTAAAATCAAAAATAAAACAAAAAATCGAAAAATCAAAGCAAAATTCACATTTCACTCTTTAAGAGCGATTCACTCTTATTCGGAGTGATCACCCAGTAGAAAGATCGCTCTTTTTCGCTCTTAAAGAGTGATTCCCTTTTTTTGATATTTTTTTATTTTCTATACTTTTTATTTCAAATTATCTATACTCTTCAATAAAATTATATTTTCTTTTACTTTTTTTATATTTATTCCATTATTAATAAAAAAATGATACAAAATTATAGTATTTACATGAACAACGTTCCTCTGTTTGGACGACAACTAAAGGACTTACAGTCTTGCTTTGCCAACTAGGATTAATTGTTTTCTCAGTTATATTTTTACTAAATCCTCTAGTTAATTCTACATCTGGATGTTGTTTCTTTACATGAGCCCATATCCCATCATATCTCACAACAGAAGTACAAAATGAAAATATAACTTCAGCTGAAGTACAACTTCTACATGTATACTTACCCTCATCAAAATCAGTTAGTGGTTTTATATAATTACACTTATCACAACTTCTAATTAAGACTTCTGGGCTAGGGTTAATGTTAAGGTTAGGGTTAGGGTTAAGGTTAGGGTTAGGGTTAAGGATGAGGTTAGGATTAAAGTTAGGGTTAATGTTAGGGTTATGGTTGGGATTAAGGTTAGGGTTAGGGTTAGGGTTAGGAACTGAGTTAGAGTTATAGTCATAGATAGAACTAGAACCAGAACCAGAACCAGCACCAGAAGCGGAACCGGAACCAGAACTAGAACCAAAACCAGAACTAGAGCTAGAACTAGAGCTAGAGCTAGAACTAGAACTAGAGCTAGATTCATTTTTTAAAGAGCAACCCCATGGAGAAAAATCATTAGCACAAATACCACTTAATATTATATTACCACACATACATTTATCAGTTTTATCTTTATGACATGATTCATAATGATATTTTAAAACAACAATGTTTCCATATTTATAGTTACAGTCTAATCATTGTATAAGCAATTCTAATAGGGTAAACTTTAATTTTTACCTAATCATTTCACAGGGTAATATTTAGCCATGATTTCAATTAAATCTTAAGTATTATCTTTAGATGTGATACACTCTGCTAAATAGTTATTTCCTAAAGTATTGAGTGTAATAGTTTTACATCTCTTATCTAAAATCAATTCAAGGTCTAATTCTTTTTTATCTTCAGAAAAATTTATAATCTCTTCTTTAAACTCTTCATTATTTATATATAATTTGTTTAAAAACTTTCCTCCCTTTCTATTCAAACTTCCCATCTCTTCATTGACGAATTCACAGTTACACTGATCTATATATTCCTCTTCTATCAGGAAACCTGCTTCGCAGATTGTATTTTGTGGATCATTATTGCTATAACCACTTGGTGGAACATTATTGGTGTAACCACTTCGTCGATCCAACTCTTCTCCATATCCAACGTTAACTAATGTATTTACTCTACACAACATTGTGCTTGCTCCCATTGCTACATACCCAGCATTTCTCGATATTTTATCAGGATAAATATAACTAAATATAATTAAACCTGAGCTTATAATTCCACCAATAGTTGATAAACTTTTTATACCCTTTCCCATAATCATTTCTTTAGTTAGAACATCATTCTGTATTTTAATATTATTTAAAGTAAGAAGTTTATTAAAATAAAACTGATAATTATCATGATTAATACTAATTCTATCTGTTGCATTAGTCATTAGTGTTTTCATATATGCTATTGGTTTATTTATATCTTCTCTTTCTAATTCTTGTTTTAAACTAAAAGCTTTTAAATCAGGGAAACCAACTCTTGAATCATATATCATTGTTCTATTTTAATTTTTATTATATTTAATTATACCATAACGAAGTTCATCTGACATTCCATCTGTACGATTATAATGGTTACTATTTAACTCATTAATTATTTTATTGAAGTCATATTCACACTTATATATCTCATTAAAATTTTTAAATAGATCAGGTCCGTTATAAGTTGTTAAATAAATAGTATCACAACTCATTCTTGCTGTATTAATTATTTGAGCTGGTTTATGACCCATTACAATCATTTGAATATTATAATGTCTACCTTCAATAAAATAATAGCCTATATCCTTATTTAACCTATCACCCATATCATCAAGTACTATTACACAATTTTGAAATTTATGCATATTCTTTATTGTGATCATATTTATATCACATTTAATAAACCCAGTATAAACCTAATTAGACTCAGGATCTATCCAGTCTCTGTCATCTTTACACACTATAACTATGGACCTCTGGTCATCTGCGAAGCAGGTTCACTGATATTCCACCATATTTTTAGCTTGGTTTCGGTCTTGGTCTTGGTCTTGATCTTGATCTTGATATTGATCTTGATATTGATCTTGATCTTGATCTTGATCTTGATATTGATCTTGGTTTTGATTTCGGACTGAATATAACCTTAAGTATTGTCTAATAAAATTTGTTTTACCTGTTGCAGTTCGACCATAAACAATAGTATGTAATGGTGACTTCTCATATTCAAATCTAACTAGACTCCTATTCATAAATCCACCAAAGCTTTCTTCTAGTTTTGTGTATTTACTCGGTATTGAATCATATATTATTTAACTAATTCCAATTATAATAATAAGAAAAAAAAGTATACCGCCTTTATCCATTTTTATTTATTAAATTTATTATATAAAATTGCTCATCCTAACTTTTGAGGAATTGAATAATAAATTTAATATTGATAATAGTGCTATGAGTGATATCAGAATAAAAGATATATGTAAAGATATAAGACTAACACCAATTGAAATTGTAATGAGAGATGATAAACCAGAAATGGTATGTGAACCTAACTCTAACATTATTGTAAATCTACATCCAACTGAAGGTACACATTGGGTTTTAGTTATAAGAAGAGAAGATGGTCCTCTGTATTACTTTGATAGTTTTGGTGTAGAAACCCCACCATTAGTCCTAGAAGAATATGTTGATCTAGGCTCTAATGAGAGAATACAACAATATGATGAATCTGATTGTGGGGATTATTGTTTATATATGGTCTATCTTATTGATAGAGGATTTAGAATTAAAAGTGCTTTGAATATACTAGTTAATCAATGTAAATATCAAGGAATATATAATGAGTGTTTTTTTTAAGTTGTGATGTTAATCAGGGAACTTGCTTCGCAGATGTTAATGATAATGATAATGTTAATGTTAATGATAATGATAATGTTAATGATAATGATAATGTGATTGATAATGATAATGATAATGATAATGTTAATGATAATGATAATGACATTGATAATGATAATGTTAATGATCTACGAAGTAGCTTTGCTAATAATAATAATGATAATGATAGTGATAATGTCATTGATAAAGATCTACGAAGTAGCTTTGCTAATAATGTCATTGATAATACCATTGATAATGTCATTGAAAATGTCAATGTTAGTGATAGTGATAACGATCAGGAATCCTGTTTCGCAGATGATAATTTTATTTATCTATTTGGTGAAAATCATCAAAGGAGTAAATTTAATAGTAATAGTAATAGCAAGATCATTAGCAATGGTGAAATATGGACGAAGTCCCATAGTCCAACTAATAATATATCAGTTAATATAAATGATGATCTATATTCATGGCTAAATGATGATGATATAATTAATGAAGCCACATTCCCAGATAATTTTAGATGTATAATATCTGGTCCTAGTGAATATGGTAAGACATTCTTATTAAAAAAACTAATTCTAGCTACTAAATTTTTTGATAAGCTATACATCATTGGACCTACTGGTGATCAATACAATGGATTAGAAAGAATAAACCCAAAAGCAATTATAGAATTTATTAAAGATATAAAAGATTTACCATCTCCTGATAAACTACCCAAAGACTTAAAGAAACTAATGATATTCGATGATGTTAGAGCCAAAGAACCAGTTATTAATGAATACTTTTGTAGAGGTAGACATAATAATTGCAATATGATATATCTTAATCAAAACCTGTTCTCTCTGGATAGGCAGAGTGTTAGAGAGAACTGTAATCTATTTATTTTATTTGAACAGAGAGTTAAATTCCTAGCATCGATATATCAAGATTTCTTTAATAATGTTGAACTTAGTTATAAAGATTTTGCTATAATATGTAATAAGGTATGGAAAGAGCCTTATAATTATATTGTCATTGATATAACTAAAAATAAAAATATTAATGTTAAACTAAGAATTAATTGGGATCGGAGTTTGTAATTAAGTTTATTTATCTTTATATCTACACCAGTTCAACGAAATTGCTGACTACATCAAATGTAAAGTAAAACTTAATACATCACCATTAAAGTCTATAGGTCTTCCATGGCCATCTTTAAAATGGAATTCAATATATTTTATACTATCTTTAGTTACATTTTAATACAAGATATTAGTTGGTATAATATTTATCAAATAGCCTGGTGGTTCAGTTAGATTAACACTTATATGTTCACACTTATATATCTCATTAAAGTTTTTAAATAGATCAGGTCCGTTATAAATTGTTAAATAAATAGTATCACAACTCATTCTTGCTGTATTAATTATTTGAGCTGGTTTATGACACATTACAATCATTTGAATATTAAAAATCATTTCCCATAATCATTTCTTTAGTTAGAACATCATTCTGTATTTTAATATTATTTAAAGTAAGAAGTTTATTAAAATAAAACTGATAATTATCATGATTAATACTAATTCTATCTGTTGCATTAATCATTAGTGTTTTCATATATGCTATAGGTTTATTTATATCTTCTCTTTCTAATTCTTCTTTTAAACTAAGAGCTTTTAAATCAGGGAAACCAACTCTTGAATCATATATCATTGTTCTATTCTAATTTTTATTATATTTAATTATACCATAACGAAGTTCATCTGACATTCCATCTGTACGATTATAATGGTTACTATTTAACTCATTAATTATTTTATTGAAGTCATGTTCACACTTATATATCTCATTAAAATTTTTAAATAGATCAGGTCCGTTATAAGTTGTTAAATAAATAGTATCACAACTCATTCTTGCTGTAGTTTTTATTTGAGCTGGTTTATGACACATTACAATCATTTGAATATTATAATGTCTACCTTCAATAAAATAGTAGCCTATATCCTTATTTAACCTATCACCCATATCATCAAGTACTATTACACAATTTTGAAATTTATGCATATTCTTTATTGTGATCATATTTATATCACATTTAATAAACCCAGTATAAAACTAATTAGACTCAGGATCTATCCAGTCTCTGTCATCTTTACACACTATAACTATGGACCTCTGGTCATCTGCGAAGCAGGTTCACTGATATTCCACCATATTTTTAGCTTGGTTTCGGTCCTTGATATTGATCTTGATCTTGATCTTGATCTTGATATTGATCTTGGTTTTGATTTTGGACTGAATATGACCTTAAGTATTGTCCAATAAAATTTGTTTTACCTGTTCCAGTTCCACCATAAACAATAGTATGTAATGGTGACTTCTCATATTCAAATCTAACTAGACTCCTATTCATAAATCCACCAAAGCTTTCTTCTAGTTTTGTGTATTTACTCGGTATTGTATCATATATTATATAACTAATTCCAATTATAATAATAAGAAAAAAAAGTATACCGCCTTTATCCATTTTTATTTAATAAATTTATTATATAAAATTGCTCATCCTAACTTTTGAGGAATTGAATAATAAATTTAATATTGATAATAGTGCTATGAGTGATATCAGAATAAAAGATATATGTAAAGATATAAGACTAACACCAATTGAAATTGTAATGAGAGATGATAAACCAGAAATGGTATGTGAACCTAACTCTAACATTATTGTAAATCTACATCCAACTGAAGGTACACATTGGGTTTTAGTTATAAGAAGAGAAGATGGTCCTCTGTATTACTTTGATAGTTTTGGTGTAGAAACCCCACCATTAGTC
Organism: Convolutriloba macropyga; assembly: GCF_964194025.1. Taxonomy (NCBI): domain Eukaryota; kingdom Metazoa; phylum Xenacoelomorpha; order Acoela; family Convolutidae; genus Convolutriloba; species Convolutriloba macropyga. The sequence goes on along the minus strand of NC_134471.1, from coordinate 39,618,448 downwards.
CTAGAAGAATATGTTGATCTAGGCTCTAATGAGAGAATACAACAATATGATGAATCTGATTGTGGGCATTATTGTTTATATATGGTCTATCTTATTGATAGAGGATTTAGAATTAAAAGTGCTTTGAATATACTAGTTAATCAATGTAAATATCAAGGAATATATAATGAGTGTTTTTTTTAAGTTGTGATGTTAATCAGGGAACTTGCTTCGCAGATGTTAATGATAATGATAATGTTAATGTTAATGATAATGATAATGTTAATGATAATGATAATGACATTGATAATGATAATGTTAATGATCTACAAAGTAGCTTTGCTAATAATGATAATGATAATGATAGTGATAAAGTCATTGATAAAGTTCTACGAAGTAGCTTTGCTAATAATGTCATTGATAATACCATTGATAATGTCATTGAAAATGTCAATGTTAGTGATAGTGATAACTATCAGGGATCCTGTTTCAGAGATGATAATTTTATTTATCTATTTGGTGAAAATCATCAAAGGAGTAAATATAATAGTAATAGTAATAGCAAGATCATTAGCAATGGTGAAATATGGACGAAGTCCCATAGTCCAACTAATAATATATCAGTTAATATAAATGATGATCTATATTCAAGGCTAAATGATGAAGATATAATTACTGAAGCCACATTCCCAGATAATTTTAGATGTATAATATCTGGTCCTAGTGAATATGGTAAGACATTCTTATTAAAAAAACTAATTCTAGCTAGTAAATATTTTGATAAGCTATACATCATTGGACCTACTGGTGATCAATACAGTGGATTAGAAAGAATAAACCCAAAAGCAATTATAGAATTTATTAAAGATATAAAAGATTTACCATATCCTGATAAACTACCCAAAAACTTAAAGAAACTAATGATATTCGATGATGTTAGAGCCAAAGAACCAGTTATTAATGAATACTTTTGTAGAGGTAGACATAATAATTGCAATATGATATATCTTAATCAAAACCTGTTCTCTCTGGATAGGCAGAGTGTTAGAGAGAACTGCAATCTATTTATTTTATTTGAACAGAGAGTAAAAGTCCTAGCATCGATATATCAAGATTTCTTTAATAATGTTGAACTTAGTTATAATGATTTTGCTAATATATGTAATAAGGTATGGAAAGAACCTTATAATTATATTGTCATTGATATAACTAAAAAAAATATTAATGTTAAACTAAGAATTAATTGGGATCGTAGTTTGTAATTAAGTTTATTTATCTTTATATCTACACCAGTTCAACGAAGTTGCTGACTACATCAAATGTAAAGTAAAACTTAATACATCACCATTAAAGTCTATAGGTCTTCCATGGTCATCTTTAAAATGGAATTCAATATATTCTATTCTATCTTTAGTTACATTTTAATACAAGATATTAGTTGGTATAATATTTATCAAATAGCCTGGTGGTTCAGTTAGATTAAAGGTATATATGTATCTTTACCATTATCTTTAGCTCCAGATAAAATTGCAATGAATGTTAATATTATTGAAACCATAATATCAACAATTTTCCGAGATGTATATGTACCCGCTCTATATAACTTTCCTAAATCCTAGTAATGATCCTATTGAGTTTTCTACGTCAAAGCTAAGTACTCCTTGTTTTATTTCCATTTTACATTTCATTGTATTTTTATCTACTTCTATTATAACATTACCTTCAGTTTTTTCTTTTATTATATCTGCTATTTCAGATAATTCATATGCACCGACCGGATGTTATGATATATAATTTTGTATCAGAGAAAATTTGTCGATCTAAAGAATTGAACCTAAATTTATTATTATTCCCATTTACATTAAACACCGAGTTATAAACAGATAATCTAATTAAACCTAATTTTGTTGTATTAAGTATAGGTTCACTAAAGTTAAACTTTTCTGTTGGCTTTATCCACACATTACAATCATTTGAATATTATAATGTCTACCTTCAATAAAATAATAGCCTATATCCTTATTTAACCTATCACCCATATCATCAAGTACTATTACACAATTTTGAAATTTATGCATATTCTTTATTGTGATCATATTTATATCACATTTAATAAACCCAGTATAAAACTAATTAGACTCAGGATCTATCCAGTCTCTTTCATCTTTACACACTATAACTATGGACCTCTGGTCATCTGCGAAGCAGGTTCACTGATATTCCACCATATTTTTAGCTTGGTTTCGGTCTTGGACTTGGTCTTGATCTTGATCTTGATATTGATCTTGATATTGATCTTGATCTTGATCTTGATCTTGATATTGATCTTGGTTTTGATTTTGGACTGAATATAACCTTAAGTATTGTCCAATAAAATTTGTTTTACCTGTTCCAGTTCCACCATAAACAATAGTATGTAATGGTGACTTCTCATATTCAAATCTAACTAGACTCCTATTCATAAATCCATCAAAGCTTTCTTCTAGTTTTGTGTATTTGCTCGGTATTGTATCATATATTATATAACTAATTCCAATTATAATAATAAGAAAAAAAGTATACCGCCTTTATCCATTTTTATTTATTAAATTTATTATATAAAATTGCTCATCCTAACTTTTGAGGAATTGAATAATAAATTTAATATTGATAATAGTGCTATGAGTGATATCAGAATAAAAGATATATGTAAAGATATAAGACTAACACCAATTGAAATTGTAATGAGAGATGATAAACCAGAAATGGTATGTGAACCTAACTCTAACGTTATTGTAAATCTACATCCAACTGAAGGTACACATTGGGTTTTAGTTATAAGAAGAGAAGATGGTCCTCTGTATTACTTTGATAATTTTGGTGTAGAAACCCCACCATTAGTCCTAGAAGAATATGTTGATCTAGGCTCTAATGAGAGAATACAACAATATGATGAATCTGATTGTGGGGATTATTGTTTATATATGGTCTATCTTATTGATAGAGGATTTAGAATTAAAAGTGCTTTGAATATTCTAGTTAATCAATGTAAATATCAAGGAATATATAATGAGTGTTTTTTTTAAGTTGTGATGTTAATCAGGGAACCTGCTTCGCAGATGTTAATGATAATGATAATGTTAATGTTAATGATAATGATAATGTTAATGATAATGATAATGTCATTGATAATGATAATGATAATGATAATGTTAATGATAATGATAATGACATTGATAATGATAATGTTAATGATCTACGAAGTAGCTTTGCTAATAATGATAATGATAATGATAGTGATAATGTCATTGATAAAGATCTACGAAGTAGCTTTGCTAATAATGTCATTGATAATACCATTGATAATGTCATTGAAAATGTCAATGTTAGTGATAGTGATAACGATCAGGGATCCTGTTTCGCAGATGATAATTTTATTTATCTATTTGGTGGAAATCATCAAAGGAGTAAATATAATAGTAATAGTAATAGCAAGATCATTAGCAATGGTGAAATATGGACGAAGTCCCATAGTCCAACTAATAATATATCAGTTAATATAAATGATGATCTATATTCAAGGCTAAACGATGAAGATATAATTACTGAAGCCACATTCCCAGATAATTTTAGATGTATAATATCTGGTCCTAGTGAATATGGTAAGACATTCTTATTAAAAAAACTAATTCTAGCTAGTAAATATTTTGATAAGCTATACATCATTGGACCTACTGGTGATCAATACAGTGGATTAGAAAGAATAAACCCAAAAGCAATTATAGAATTTATTAAAGATATAAAAGATTTACCATATCCTGATAAACTACCCAAAAACTTAAAGAAACTAATGATATTCGATGATGTTAGAGCCAAAGAACCAGTTATTAATGAATACTTTTGTAGAGGTAGACATAATAATTGCAATATGATATATCTTAATCAAAACCTGTTCTCTCTGGATAGGCAGAGTGTTAGAGAGAACTGTAATCTATTTATTTTATTTGAACAGAGAGTAAAAGTCCTAGCATCGATATATCAAGATTTCTTTAATAATGTTGAACTTAGTTATAATGATTTTGCTAATATATGTAATAAGGTATGGAAAGAACCTTATAATTATATTGTCATTGATAACTAAAAATAAAAATATTAATGTTAAACTAAGAATTAATTGGGATCGTAGTTTGTAATTAAGTTTATTTATCTTTATATCTACACCAGTTGAACGAAGTTGCTGACTACATCAAATGTAAAGTAAAACTTAATACATCACCATTAAAGTCTATAGGTCTTCCATGGTCATCTTTAAAATGGAATTCAATATATTCTATTCTATCTTTAGTTCCATTTTAATACAAGATATTAGTTGGTATAATATTTATCAAATAGCCTGGTGGTTCAGTTAGATTAAAGGTATATATGTATCTTTACCATTATCTTTAGCTCCAGATAAAATTGCAATGAATGTTAATATTATTGAAACTATAATATCAACAATTTTCCGAGATGTATATGTACCCGCTCTATATAACTTTCCTAAATCCTAGTAATGATCCTATTGAGTTTTCTACGTCAAAGCTAAGTACTCCTTGTTTTATTTCCATTTTACATTTCATTGTATTTTTATCTACTTCTATTATAACATTACCTTCAGTTTTTTCTTTTATTATATCTGCTATTTCAGATAATTCATATGCACCGGATGTTATAATATATAATTTTGTATCAGAGAAAATTTGTCGATCTAAAGAATTGAACCTAAATTTATTATTATTCCCATTTACATTAAACACCGAGTTATAAACACATAATCTAATTAAACCTAATTTTGTTGTATTAAGTATAGGTTCACTAAAGTTAAACTTTTCTGTTGGCTTTATCATTCTAAAGTTAAGTGTATGCTCTTCTTTAGTTTTAGTTAAAGCTTCATGTATATTTTGCAGTTCTCTTAAGATTATATGGATTTTAAATTGGATACAACTTATGGTTATAATAATGATATACATAAAAGTAAGATTATAAAATATAAACCAAATAATCTGGCAACAATGAATACAAAACATTAATATTATTCTCAATAGAGAAAAAAATCGTTTAAATTTACGTGATTCATATCTAGAGATAGAGTTTGTTGTATCAGATGATGCTGGTGGTGTATTTGCTAATGATGCTAATATCAGATTAATTAATTATGGTATGATGGCATTGTTTAGTTCATTTAAGCTTGAAACTAGTGGTGGTAGGACTATTGAATATATAGATCATTGTCATCCTAATCTATTGATGTATAAATTATTAACTAGTACTGGTGATGAATTTGAGAGTGGTTTTGTTAGAAATCAGGGTAGAGATAGTCAACTTAAAGGTGACTATATTGCTGCACAACGAGGTCATATGTAATTGATGATTAAGATGAGTGATCTATTTGGTTTCATAAATGATTTAGAAAAGATTATATATGGTTTAGGATTTAAACTAATATTAAAAAGAAATAATAATGATAGAGCTCTATATAAAGTTAATGCTAATCCTGGTGCAGTTGCTAATGATGGTAATATAGAAACTAGAGATATATCATGGTGTGTGCCTAGTATTGATCCTAGTAATGATAATAGAATTATTGTGCAAAAGGGTTTAAGTAAAAAGAATAATATAGACTTTAGCTATTATGAAAAAAATACATTTTAAAACAATGTACCCAATGCTACTAACTTCTTGTTTGATCTTGGTATGGAAAGTGGTATGGAAAGACCACAATAATAAACAGTTCGTTTTGAAAGTAATAATGTTAATGAACAAACTCATGATGCAAGTACATTTGATGTAATGAATGCTACTGAATGTTATTGTAAGATTGGTAGTGAGTTTTATCCCGAGGATAGAATGAACATTAATTATGGTACCAATAATTATAATGAGGCTTTTAAAGAGATTGTTAGCTTTAATAAAGATTATAATGGGCTACCACATAATATAAAACCCTATATAAATCATTGAACATTCAAAAATAGTTATAGAATATATGTATTCGATACTAGATATCAAAGGGATCATATAGGTCCACAACCAATACAACTTAATTTTAAATTTAGTGCTGCAGTTGCAGATGTTATATGTCATGCATTAGTATTAACTAGAAAGGTTATTAGTCTGAATAGTGATGGTAATAAGATGGTTGATATAATATCATAGTTATAATTAAGTCATAGATATAATTGTAAGTTTAGATATAACTCTAGCGATAATTATAATTTTAGATAAAACTCTAGCAATAATTTATATTTATAGTATAATATAGTTATTGTTATAATTATATACTTTTACTTATACATAACCATATACTTATACTTATACTTATAGCTAGTCAGCTCTAATTGTTACTCTTGTTAATACCTAACTATTTCTTATTAGTATTAACAAAAATTTTAGCATAAATAATGTCTAATTTCTTTTTATTCTCTAGAGCCAAGCCTCTAGCTTCAAGCTTAATCTTGGCCTTAGGTCTATTCCAGGGCTTCGAGTTTCGCTCACGGGTGGAACCCGCAGGCTTAATAACAACAAAGGGATTATACTTTTTAACTTCCATTATTTTTTATATATAGAAATGAGTCTTTTAAATAAGTTGAAAACTAATTCATTTTGTGTTGGAGGTAGACATTATAGTGGTACTAATAACTTAAGAGGTTTTATTACTTCAAAAGGTACTAAAATGTTAAAGGTTAATTGTGTTAAGTGTAAGAGAAATAAGTCAATGACTGTTAGTGATGCCACAATAGAAGCTGAGGGATTGAAAGATTTCTTCAAAAGTGTTGGTAAAGCTACAGTTAACTTCGGAAAGAAAGTTGCTAATAATCCAGTAAGAGCATTAGAAATAGCAAGTAAAATAGGAAGTGCAGCTGCAAGTCGAAACCCTAGAGCCGCTTTATCAGCCACACCTGATTTGATTAAATTTGCAACTACTGGTGAAGGTATAAAGGTAATACAAAAAGGAAGAGGGTTATACTTAGGTACTAAGAAGAGGTAATTATTTGATTATGATTATGATTATATTATGTTTATGATTATGATTATATTATATTTATGATTATGATTATGATTATGATTATATTTATATTATGTTTATGATTGTCGATAAATATTAATACTAATATTATTATTACTGAACATACTATCATTACTAAACACTAACAACTTTATATTAAAAAAACACTCAGTTTGTTTTTCTTGTTCTTCTTTTAATCCTCATATACCTTAACTAATTCATTATACTCATCATTATCTATTTTATTATCATTCATTGATTTAGTATATAGTCTATTAAACTTGTCGCTAAACTGTTTACTTAAAATATACATTTGTGAATACTTTATAATTTTATTTCTAATTTTAGTATTAACGGTTTTTGATAATGAACCACAAACAGTTGCTGTAGCAAAAGCTGTTGGTTTAGAATAAGCTAATCCTATACCTGCTAATGCAACTGATGTTGATGTTGCCGTTGTTTCTATAGACGATAATAATATTTCTGTTGTCTCAGCTACGTGAATATAGTTCTTATATCTACTTAACTTTTTATTGTAGTTATTAGTTTCAGTTTCATAATAATTTCTAATATCTTTTATAATGTTAATATTGTTGTTAAATTTATTATTAGCTTGCATTTTTTCATTTATGTATTGTTCATTAACGGTTGACAGGTTGGGATATAGTAATCTCTCACTCGGTGCTGTTGGGTTAGTCATAGTTTCGGTTATTTTAATTAGTAAAAATTCTTTCTATTTCTTTCGTTATATCTTCATGTTTAAAACCATAATGCATCTCAAGTCTTGCTTGCTCTTTATTATCAACTAACGTACTTCGTAAAAGTATAGCAATTATATTTTGTACTATTGTCCTTTTATTCTTTAAAAGGGCTTCATCTATAAAAGAATTAGTCTTTTTTATTAACTTCTTTAAATTCTTTTAGCCCAGTAGTAAACATTTCATCCAGTTGTATGTTAAAGATATTCTGATTAAACTTATAATGATCAATCTCTAGTTTTATTTGATTATATTTAGAGTAGTATCAGCAGCAACTTTATTACAAAACTTAACAGTATTTGTGACTTCATTTGCTGCTTCAATAAACTCGTCAATTAGTTCATCATTTACTTGTTTTTCATTTAGTTGTAATGTTTTAGTTGTAACTTTATCAAAGTCACCCTTTCTTAGTTCAGTTATGTTTCTAAGTAAATTGTCTATTTTATTAGAAGAGGATAATAAGTTATTGTCACAATACTCTTTATTAACAACATCTTTTTCATCTATCGGAGGATATACATTTGTAATTTTATAGGTAACCTTCATATCAATATTATCATTATCTTCTAGGAATAACCCACGAGCGTTACTTAGTGTTAAGTTGTTTGTTGATGTTGATGTTGATATTGATTGATGTTTAGCTTGATTGAATCTATTTCTGGTCATCTTTGTATTTATTTAGAGTAAGAATTATGTCTAATGATTCTATAACTTTATTATTAGATTCAAAGTCAAACTCGCATTTTAATAATTCCTGTTCGTAATATTTACCTTCTATTATCTCACCATTAATATCTTCTATTTTATATGTTGGTGGTTGTCTTTTTAGAATTTCATTAACTTTAAACCATTCTCTATTCCAATTAGAAGTGGAAACTTTAGAGAAGTTATTAGGTTTATATACATTTCTAACATAATCACCAACTTTAAGTTTAGGTTTAATATTCTTAAAACTAGAAGTGTATTTAACTTTATCAGGATTATTAGAAGCATCAACTGGTGTCATATTAATTGTTGAATGAATGTTATTGTTATATGTTATGACTGCATCATTTAATATATTTACCCAATTATCATCGCCATTGATGCACATAGGTTTATTTATTATGTGTAATAAAGTTCTATTAAATCTCTCTATAAACACAGCCTTTAAATCACTATAAGTAGAATATATTTTTGTTTCATATTCTGTAAGTAAGGATTTAAGAGTTTTATTGTAAAACTCACTACCTCAATCTACCCGTTTTTCTGGTTTTTTAGGTTCAGAGCCACCCTGTGGACTTTCACTTAATACTATTTTAAAACCATTAGTTATAGATAAACCAGATTTATTCTTTAATGGAATAGCCCATGCATGTTTTGTGAATATATCTATAACTGTTAAAATAAATTTATAATTATTATTTTATTTACTTAGAGATGACTTATCAATTAAATCAGCTGACCATGTTTCATCTTTATATAATGGTATTATTCTTTCTCTTCTAAACTTTGTTATTCGAGGACTGAATACTTCTTCAGCTAGTTGTTGTTGTTGTTGTTGTTGTTTTTCCACATTTTTTATGGACGTAGTCATGGTTTCACCTATTTACCATAGTTAAAAACAAAATTATCTAGTTGCTCTTGATTAATAATATTCATAGATAATAGTTGCTTAGATATATCTAGCATTTCATCATATAATCCATCATGACCAGCTTTTGTTTCAAGTATTAATAATTCTAATCTTTCTATTAAACTATTTGGGTCAGTCTTAGTAAGACCACTAGCTTTAACTTCTTCTTCTTCTTCATTAGTATCATAAACAGTGGATTCACTACTTAAGGAATCTCTTCTCGGTGATGCGATACTAATTGATAATCTTCTTATAACTTTCGATCTATTACTTTTAGTATCCCCTCTTTGTTTATAACCGATATCCCTTAGAAATAGTTTTATTTTGTTTTCATCACCTTTTATGTATCTTTTTGTCACATTTTTATTAGTGATAAACATAAGGAAACTTTTAGTGAAATCATAGTTGCTATTTCTTAGTTTTATACCATTCGGTGTTATATGAGTGGGCACATTAATTAATTGTAAACTTATTTTCATTTGCATCTAATGGGACTAATCGTAATTGAATATTCGTTTGTTTTCTCTTATCTGCTAGAATATCAAGCATCTCGTTACTTAGTTTAAACAACTTGCCCTCTCGACCTGGTAATGTGATAGGCTCTCTGACAAAGGATATAATAGCTGCTTCTATTAATTTTCTATTGATATCTATAGTTAATTCTTTAATATCATTAATCATGGAAGGGACGAAGTCCTTGGTACCCCAATCTGCTTGGCTTGCCACAGACGAAGTCTGTTCGCAGATCAGTTTATCTACATCCTTTACCTTATCTTTATCCTTATCCTTATCCTTATCCTTATCCTAATCCTTATCTTTATACTTATCCTTATCTTTATCCTTATTCTTATATACTTTCTTAATCGGAGAAGCCGCTTCTCGGATCCTATTTAACAAATCTCTTTTAAATAAACATAGTTCCTTATCAAATGGATAACTTTTTATTTTGTTTACATAAAACCTTTTATCATCAAATATATTTAAACTAATCTTACTTGTTTTTGTTGTTGTCATGTTATCGCCAACTTTTTGTATTCTGCATTCATCTACTGTTCTCTGTGTATTATTCATTAATTCATCATAATAATATATGTGCCTAGCATTATTATGCCTCTTTATTCCTTTTTCTTTAGTGTTTTTGGGATAATTTTTAAAGCTATATATTTTGGGGGACAATGCTATAAATTCCTCAATACTCCTACTCCCATGCTCGTGCTTAAACTTGCCGGGGACTTTATTATTAGTTTCTATAGGTATGTCTAGATTACTTAAGTCCATATGCTCATCACTAATTTTACCTTCAATATAACTTAATACGAAACTGTCCGTATCCATATAGTGAAGTGTTACATCTTTGTGGGATTTTTGTAGAATATTAGAGAATACATCAAACATATGTAATTTGCTACGTTCGAGTATTGTTACTCCTACATACACAGGTGAGCTATACTCTATTTTTTCCATATATATTCTATTTGGCTATAATCTCTATATCTGGTTATATTCTTAGATGTTGGTTTACTTACACTTTTCATTATCTTTTCTTCATCATGCAGGAACTTGCATTGAAAGAAGTGTAGAGGATTCATGCACATTCTTCCATATAATGAGTTATTCATTATTTTCCTTACATCGTTTTCTGCTTCAGTTTTAGCTGTTGCTCTTTTATTTGTATTGTTTTGTATATAATCTCTACATATATAATCTTGTTTAAATTTAATTACTCTATGTATTTTTGTTACTTTTACTCCCATCTTAACATAAAACTTTAACATCCTATAATGAACCATATATTCTGTTTTGTTGTTTTGGTCTGAGATTAATTTCTCTGATCTTGCCTTGCCTCCATCTCTTTCTCTATCAGGGAACCTGCTTCGCAGATAACCTAATTCATTATCATTTATCTTTCTCTTATTAGGCATTAGCGCTAACTGTTCTGTTCTCTCTTTACTTTCATTAGTATAATCAATATCACAAACTATATAGTAACCATGATGACTATCATCTGGATATTTCAATATTGTATAGAGGAATAATGTAGAGAGGAACTAAAGTGTTCTATTTTTAGATTACCTATAAGATTATTATAGGTAGCTTTGCTACTATACGACTCTAAACCAAAGCATTCATATGGATATAATGTTTTAGTTTTACATCCGTATATCTTTGCCATTTGATCTAGAGGCATAGCTAAGAAGTTATAACTGTCTAAGAATTTGAGACAACCAATGCTAAACATCTTAGACTTACCAGCAGCTAGTGGTATGTTATCTACTTTTCTTTTATCATTATTCTGTTTGAAGAGTTTACTGTATAGTAGGTTGAAGTCATAGCCAGAGCCATTATGGAATATTACTGGAATGAAGTTTTGTTGTTTGTATCATAGATTACATATTTTACATGCTGGTCCTCTATATTTACCAGTTTCATGACAATGATCTCTTACTTTATTAATACATGTTTTGCTGCAGATATGACAAGTGTTATTAGTTTCATGATAAAATTTATCTTCTTCTGTGAAAATCATTTGTTTGTTGGGCTTGAAGTTATTCCCAGTTTCTATTTCTAATAGATCTCTAGCAAATCTTTTGATGCAGCCTAGACCGAAGTAGTGCTTGAAGTTACCTTGCCAGGTGTAACCCACAGCTATTGGAATATGTCCAGCTATTATATATTTTAAATCATTAGTTGTGACATCGGTGAAACCGCTTCGTGGATCAACAATGCAACATTCTATATCGGCAGTTATAATATTTTTTATATTCTGACGTTTGTGTTCATTTACAAAAGTAATTTGTTTTTTCTTAGGACAAACAATCTCTGGTTTGAATGAGTTGTTGCATTCGTGTTTATCATATTTCATTTGTGAGTGAAACCAATAGGTACACCTATCACATTAATAATATTTAATGTTGTTTTTATTTGGTCGTTCTATCAAGGTTTCTATATTTATTATTAGGGCACAGTGTTCTATTTGACCATTACTCCAAACTAGTATTCTTTCATCTTTTCTATCTTTATTAAAATCATCCACTTGTTTAAACCATTCTATTTTACCATTACCACAAGGTGTGTATACCCAAATATTAATATTATACAATTTCTGTATTATTATTATATAAGCAAAATCATCTTCATGTTGTTGTCTTGGTTCAATTAGTTTATTTACATATTTACTTTCTCGAGTTGCATGGTGTGGGGCTGGATGTAGCCAAGCAGTTATAGTTAGTTGTAAGCAATTGTATTTATAACTACGTATATTTAATATCGATTTAGAGTTTCTGAGATCAAGAGGTAAGTCTATATAACTACCAATAGATGCTTTAGTTGGTTCAATGTTTAACTGAATACTTCTTATTCCAAGAAACTCAAAATCATAACCATAACATTCATATACTTCCTTTTCGAAATCTAGCCACCGATTGAAGTCACCATATTCATATATTGCACTATTATTAATATAATCAGTATTGAAAAATATTTTAGTAGTTTTAGCTTCATCTTTAGTTCTTTTCTTATGATCACATTCAACCATGATCTTATATTTAAAACTCTTAACTTTTCTGAACTGGTAACAGTTTTTAATTTCTTCTAAAGAGCAATTAGTTGCTTCGTCTATATCTTCAATTTAATTCCCACCTTTATCAGTAATATAAAATTCTCTCATGTTCTGGCCTGAGTTTATATCGAAGTCTTCTGTGTTTTCTAGATACTTACGATTATGACTATATGAGTGATTAGTTAGAGCTATTTTATTCCTAAATTCTTTATGACATTCTTTACATTCATATCCGTGAAACGGCTTCGCCGATTTAATTTTAGAGTAGATGTTGTTTTCGGGTTGGGGTAGTCCTTTAGTTTTAGTTTTAATAGTATCTTTAGTTTTAATAATATAATCATCTTCATCCGAATTATACACCTTCTCCAAGATTTCTTCTTCTTCAGATTCAAACATTGTCTCCAATAGTTCCTTATGTTTGAGATCGTATGATTGATGCCTGTATAAATCCTTCTTTGATTCAAAGGATAGATTACAGACATCGCAGAAGTTTATGACACTAGTATTAGTTGATTGAGACTTGATTTATTTATTTAGTGAAATAATCAAAAAAAAAATTTTCGAAAAATGAAAATGAAATGTGATAGGTCTATAAATAAACCTTGGAAAGAATGTTGTAATAATTGTAAAGAATTAGAATATTCTTGTTATGTATGTAAAAATATGGTTAAAGTGAAAGATTATATAGAACATTTGGGATATCATTATTCTGATCCTGATCAATATCTAACATGTAGTATGTGCAATGTTTATAAACATATATCATTATATAGATTTAGAAATAGGAAATGTAGACTATGTATTTATCTTCATAGATATAGATATGGTCACACTAGAAATCAATTCAGAGAGCATGTTTATAAGTATAATATTCAAGAAGACACAGAAGAACACTAATCACTGTGTTTCCACCGATCTCAGTGTTTTTGACTGTGCTCTTTTTGTTCAAGTTATCCACGAAGTGGCTTCATCAATCCACAAAGTGGCTTCACAGATTTTTGCAAGTTTGGTTTTACGTGCTTGTTACACGATCTCATCTGCGAAGCAGTTCAACGGAGTTGTTTTACAAATTCACTGATTAGTTATACTGAAAAACACTAATCACTGTGTTTCCACCGATCTCAGTGTTTTTTTTACTGTGTACCATCACAGTGTGTCCCATATACAGTCTCACTGTAGGGATCTGTGAAGCAGTTCAACAAAGTTGTTTTGCAAATTCACTGATCAACCTTACTGTGAATTTGTTTTTTTATCTCACTTAGTTTCATAGTATTTCATCAGAGTCGGGGGACGTTCACTGGAGTTAGTGAGGAAGGAACCCCAAACCTTCCGTTTGCTAAAGCAACCTAAATTGACTCGATGATTTAACCACTACGCCAAGTGAGACAGAAAGTTTCAGTTTTAGATTGATTAAATAATGATTAGGGGATATTTGAAAATTTTAATATTTTAATATTTCTTTCAATTTTCGTTCAAGTTTTTTCTTTTTTATTCAAGTTTTTTCGCAAGTTGGTTTTACGTGCTTTTTACACGGTCTCACTAGTTTTATTTTAGTATCTGGGGACGTCCACTGGAGTCAGTGGGGATAGAACCCGAACTATCCGTCTGATAATGGTTAATTACCAGCTTAACTCTGTACTAGTGGCTTGCACTAAGTGAGACAAGAAATGATAAATTTAAAATATAAAAGAAGTGAATTTAGAGCTAATAGTAGTGGATAGAACAAAGGATTCAACAAACAGTAAAATTTGGCCCGATTCGACATGCGCGATTAGCGTTAGGAGAAAGGGACAAATTTTACTGGTGCTTGAATCCCTTGTTTTATCCACTACTCCCAATACAATTCAAATTCTTTGAATTGTAAAAAAATTTAGGAGCGCTATAATAGCCACCTGGAACTGAGGACGCGGCTATTAATAACTGAACTTGGTTGATTCATCAATATATCTTTGCTTGATCTCAATTTTTCTGCAACGTAGACTATATCTTATTCGATTTCCACTCATGAATAGCAAAGTTGTTTCAGAATGTTTATGGTTAGTTTTCCTGAAAAACGAAGCCAAACTTAGTGCAGAATGTCACTCAAAGGTCCAGGTTCAGATGCTCTGCCAGTCAGCGCTGATTATACTCACGTGGGGGGAGCATCTCAGCATGAGTAAACATAAACATAGACCCTTCGAACTGTTTGTAAGTTGCTATATGTTTGATTTTCTGCCATATAAGATTTGACATCTGAATACGAGTTCGAAATTTTGTTTAAAATTTCTGGCTGCTTCCTTGAATTCTACGTTGAGTAGCGGTGAGGTTGTTGAGGAGTTTGCAAATTTGATGGTACTTACCCGTGAATAGTCGTCTATAGGTGGGGTCAAAGGTCATGGCGGTTATCTCCAGATTGATGATTCTGCCATTGATGTTCCATAAATGACACCCACTGAACTGCATCTGCTTCTTCCCTGTCTTATACTCCCACACACAGATTGTTGAGTACTTCATGTCACAAATCAACAATAAATAAGCCACCATAATACCTACCGTTAATAAAACGTTACAATATTTACAGGAATGACCCATAAAATATCACGTTTCTTTTAAATTTCCTGATGATTCGCATACTATTGAGATATCTTGATCTTATAAGACACATTCTACTTTTATTGACAATTAGGGCGCTATCTTAAGCTGATTCATCTAAAAATGGATGAATCAGCTTAAGACTTAGGACCAAATAAAAACTATCGCCAGTCAGTTTTGAATCAAACGCACGAAAATAGATTTCACGAAAGCTTGTTTTTTCTTGAAATTTTGCTTAGTCAAGCCTCTGTACTAGTAACTATGTTGCATTAAAAATTGGCTTGCTACAATATTTATAAGCAACGATGATTTTTTCAAATTTTGCCAGAGACTGTTTTAAGCAAAAATTTGAACCTGATCAGCCGACACGATGACTTCGAAGACGGGATTATACAGGACACAAGTGACTCCTTTGCCATGAGACTTAGGATCCTCAACCTTGCTAGCTCCTCCCACTCCCTTCCTAGCTCCTCCTATATTCCCAGTCCTCTCTCTGTACACCATCTCTTTCGTACCAAGGATCAGCTTTCCTTAAAAAAAACTCGATATTTTATTACACTCTGAACCTGTAACACGATGAACCTGTTACTCGACAATACGAAAAAAAATACGCCCACTAAGATTTTGAAAAGTTAATAATTAAAAAGTTCTTCTAGGTTAACGTGGGGGTTAGCGCAAAATTATGAACGGATTTGGAAAAATGTTTCTCAAAAAGTTGGCTTCTTTCCTCGAATTTCCGGCCACTTTAGTAGTGCAGTTGTTGCGCAAAATGAATGAATGAATTAACGAAATTTAAAACTCCATTAGTTCCAGTAGTTCCATTACAGACTTTAAACACAAACCCATTCCGAAATAAAAAGATCAGTACCATGGTAATTTTAATCAGAAAAAGTAAAAAATATAGAAATTTTTCTCGTTGAGTATACGTTTTACCTGAATGGTTTTAGAACATCATTATCACCATCCATGTATATTTTTAACATGGCACGGTAATACCCCGAAATTTGTGATTTTGAACACATAAAAAGGTCACTGGGTCAGAGCCCGGGCCGAGGTTTCAACCTTAAACCACCTCTAATTAGCGGGGATTAGAGTGTGATGTGTATCATACTCCTATTTATCGGGGAAAAGAATGTAAAAGTGTAATTTTTTAAAAAAAACAGTATTTACACTGTTTTCTCAACTCTTTTTACACTCTTTGCAAAGAGTGTAATTTAGGGTGGACTGATAAAAAAATTACACTCTTACAGAATTACCATTATAACCGATATTGAAACTTAAAATGCTAGACTCAGTTGGCGCAAGGGTTAACGCACAAGGTGAATGTAAAATAATCGAGAGAAGAAAGATGGAGGGAGCAATCCTCAGTACCTCTTTCCACTTTTATTTTTTTAAAATTACACTCTTGTAGTTGCACTCTTCCACCGTTAATTAAGCGGAGAAATAGGGGTGTAAATTTTAATTTTTACAATCTTTACACTCTTTTCCCTGTTTTTTGGGGAAAACCCTTGGCCCGGGAGCTCATTTTCTTTCAAAACGCCGAACAGTTTTGTAGCTCTATAAAAAATTGAGTTTTCCATAAAATTTCCAAATTTAGGCAATGCAGGTGGTGTTCAATGCAAGCATATGACGTAAGCATTTTCTAAAAACACTTCAAAATTTGAGAAAAATAAATTTAAGGAGTTTAAGAAGAAAGAGTCCATTAACCGTTTGCGGATTTGATTCAGCGAACAAATGAGTGAGTGCATGGACAAATTTTCGTTCGCCGGAAAAAGATTTTAAAAAAAGCATACACTCAAAACATATTCAATTGCAGTTTCATATATTAGTTGTAAAATCAAATTCTTAGTTGCTGTGATAACATATATCTGCTTTAAATTTAAATTAATCATTTTGAAATTTTTACGTACATGTTTTTTTGGTAATTCGGACTCTTATCAATGGAAGGTTCCAAGTTACTTGCACTCCCATAGCAATGAAGTTATGCATCATTCAATCAAAAAACTCCCGTTAATTGTTTGATTTTTTTCAATTTTTGTAAAATGATTTTGTCAACATGACGGTTAATTTCATTGCAAAAAAGCCACCGGGTTATGTTTTCCAGTTAATTCTCAAACAGAGGGAAAATATGATTTACTGGTTGTCAAAACTGATCAATCATCCGCAAGCCGAAAGAAATGTGAATAGTCCACTTCCGTTTAGAAATTTTATAAAACAGGGAGGCTCGGTAATGTGCATTTGCACATAAAGTCCCGACCCCGCTCTTCCACAGGAGAACAGATGGAAAACCCCAAAAACTCAAGTGTTTTTCAAAAAAATGTGTATGTACAGAAATATTTCCTCCAGAGCAAACAATTCAGAAGAGTAAAAAACCGCATTAGATTGATGAGATCTGACACTAGTAAGAAAGCGAGCTAAAGGAACAACAAACTCAAACAACAACAACAAACGTTCAAGACATCGAGAAATTTATGTCCATTTTTCAAAAAAAAATTAATGACAAGAAGCGTCAAGAAAGCGTCAGATAATACTGAAACTAAGCAAAATAACCTGCACTTTACTAGAAAAGATATGGGACCAGTCCACAATAAAACTAGGTTACAATTGGACAACAAAAGAAAAAATTAGAAAAGTTAATAATAAATTCGTTTATAATTTAAAAAAAATTATTTTCAAATTAAGGACAACCAATAGATATCAACTGAAACTAACCAAAAGCTGGATAGTTATTATCACCAAGGCCTATATAGGAGGGCTTTGGGACCTGTCTTCATTCAATTTTTCTTGCGGTTACAAAAAGAACAACAAATAGAGAAAACAAACAAAAATCAAACAAAACTTGTGAGAAAACGCTGTCCAAACCGTAAAGCAGTTTTCTGCCCCTCAAAATATAATCAATTGTGCCTTCTTTGAATGCCAACAATGTGTATTTGACCTCTCTTTAATGAGACCAGGTAAAAAACTCACGAAAAGCGAAAAAAGGATAAATTTAAGAAATACTTTTGTGTTTTTTGAGAACAATTATTTTCAAAGTCATGAAACCCGTTAGCTACAGAATGAAATAAATAAATAGGTTCACTTATTTTCCAAAGAAGCTCTTGAGATCTGTTATTATTCAGAAAATATCTTACTTTTACAAAACCAACGCGGAATTTATTCAAAAATCGAACGTTAATTTACTTTTATTTGCAACAAATACGTGTTGAAGCCAGTACGATCATAACAAACTCTTTTTTAAAAACTTTAGATTTGTACTTTCGCCACTTCTCTTGGCGCCAATTAGGTCATATGTCATCTTTAACTAACGAGAGTAGGCATCAAAACAAATAAAAAAAAGAACAAAAAAACGAAGTTAGAAACTGTTTAATTAAACAATGGTTTTCAAACTCATGAAAGCAATCAGCTATCTACTCAAATCAAAAAATAGGTTTAGCTTATCTTTCATAAAAAGCCATTGAGACCTGTCTTTCTCCAGGCAAACTAATACGAATAAAAGACAAGGTGAAAACTACAGTTAAAATCGAAAGTGAAAAAACATCAATTAATTTCTTCGAGAAATTGGTTTCGCAGCCGTTAAAACCATAACCTGCACCTTCAAAGATTTTGATTTGATGTGAGCGCTCAATAAAATCACAATGTGGAAAAATAATGAGAAAAAGCGTGAAAATGGGCAAATGCCTAAAAGTCAAAAAGTTTTGTGAAATCTGGCAGTATCAAGGCAAGAAAATCATAACTTAACGCGTCAAAACTCAAAAGAGATTTAAATTCAATTCAGTAGAAAGAAAAAGACTTCATCTTTTTTTGCTGTGACTAAGCAACATGTTGACCAATTTAAGAGAAAAATTGTGGCAAAGTACAAAACCCTTGTTTATATAAAAAAAACATAATTTTAAGAGTCAAAACGACCACAATCTTTGGAGCAAAAACACCAAGTATATGAATTTGAGACTTCTCAGGAAGCCAACTGGACCAATCATTAAAGAGCGTTGATTTGAATTGTTCTGTTTTTTTATATAAAATGTCAATCTTTTTAAGAAAAGGCTTACTGATTACAATCCGAGATTTCTTTTGATTAAAACAGTCCAGGATTGGACAAAAACATGCCTTGCCATTGCTGTTCGTCCACTAAGGACACATAATTGTTTCAAAAGTCATAGATGGAGACATTTTTTTTAGTTAAAAAATCAAAAATAAATGCTGCGTTTTCGGTAATCATCGAGATATGTTACAAAGAACGGCCAAACGTTAATTCCAGAGCACTCTGAATGGAAGTGGAAATAGTACTAGCCCATTGGAGTTTACAAAGATTGTGTTAGTGGTTTAAAAGTGTGTACTGCCGGCCAATTTTATTAAAGCGGACCAAAAAATTTTTTTTTCGTGCAATTTTGATGAAAAAGGCTGAATTTTGAAATATTTACCCAAAATTTTAGGCGAAAAAAATAAATCAGAGCAGTCAACCATACTTTCTCGTCTTTGAAAATCAATTGAACAACACTGTGGTTAACAATTTTCACATTTTCTAACAAAACTGACTAAATTTAGATAAAACTTCCGGAATATGGAAATAAAAATAGCACAAATCAATTTCACAAAAATTCAAACCTCGATAAATTGATCTAGAAAACGAATTCAAAAAAAATCTTTTAATTCCATTTTCTAGGCTGGATGGGCTTTTTAATGATACGGCTCACAACTCTCTACGATAAATATATCGATCGGCCAAAATTGCCTGAACGAAAAAACCAGTTGAGTATATAGTTCCTCCCCCCTCAAGAGGTGTTGGAACAAAAAACAAAGGACCTAATAGAGACACCTATGTTCATTTCTCGGAAAAATCGCTTGATTTGATTTACTTCTTGCTGTTTTTGTTCCTATGAAACGTGTCATAATTTTTAAAGCTAAATTTCTGGTTCCATAGTTTTCAAGTTTATTGAGTAAATATGGATAATATACAGAATCGAAAGCTTTACTTAAATCCAAAAATGTCCGTGTTGTAGATTTTTGGCAGACTTTTTGCGAATACTCTCCGTTAGATCAATCAGAGCGTCAGTAATTAAATTTTTCGTCGTAAATCACAACTGTCCATCACATATAACACCAAAATTAGCCAAGAAAGCTTCAAGTCTTTTCAGCAGTTTCTCGAAAAAATTGCTCAAAGATTTTAATAGCGATTGGATGATGATTTTTTAGGTTCTGCATATCACTTTTTCGTAAAAGGGTTTAATTTTCACATATTTTGGTCAGGAAAATAGCCATCAAAAATCAGCAATTAATTAAGAAACACAAAAACCAGGGAGAGGAAGATTTTGGATAATTGCAAGAAATTCCCAAGATAAAGTTAGTAAAAATGATCGTAATTTTCGAGGATTAATTTGATCAATTAAATTTCTAATTTTTCGATCAAGAAATTACCATCTCCAGGGTTGAACGTGACAGCACTGACGTCATGCGGCTGTAAATGAACATAATTAGCGTTGAAAGACTGTGTCACTTTTGTATCTGCAATATCCCACACTTTCACGTAGTTATCAGCCGACAGACTCACAATCGTATTGGTCATGTAGTCAACACAAACGAACTCAACCCTAGCATTATGGCCAACGAGAATGTTCAAAGGCTGGCTTGGCATGTATGGATCCCAGATTTTAACTCTGTGGTCAACCCCGGCAGTTACAATGAAGTTTAAGTCCTCACAATAGTCGAAACATGTAATCCCTGTAGTGTCCAGTATATTAGAACGTTTCATATCCTACAAAATGATAATCAAATATGATTTTCTCATGCAATGACTCTTGAGAAGTATGCTATATAACGATTCTATGACCGACAAATGGCATGCTAGCATGTTAATATGAGTGAAAACAGCACTTGCGATTCGGTTGAATGGGTTGGGGTGAGACGGACTATAGGCGGGTGTGAGGTGCACTAGATTGGGGTGTGGTGGGATGGGTGTGTTGGGTTGTAGCGAGCTGGTTGAGTGCGTGCGATGCGGCTGGAGTGAAACTTTGGCGTGGGACGGAATAGATCTAAAGGTTTAAATAAAACATTATTCAAATTTTTGAACGAACGGCCTTCTCTATAGATGAGCACAATTCTTTAAAATTGAGTATTTTTTGTTTCCAATACACTGAACACTACAATCCTTTAGTGACGTTAAAAATGTAAGGGGGTCGCCCATTTTCTCGTAGTAATGACACCACCATTGAGCTCTGTGATGACCAGGAACAGGAAATGAACTGGGAAGATCCAGAAAGGAACTTGATCTGCCTGGTCCAGCTGCCGTGGATTCCACGATGTTGATAGAGCTTGCAATGAGGGAATTTTCCACTGCTGTAGACTTCGAGCGGCATTTCTTTTTTGGAGTTGAGGTAGGCTTCGGAGAAGAACCCGGTTTGTAGGGACTCCGACAAGGCAATTATGAATACGTTTCCTCCTGAAATTTACCCATTCGTCTAATTTTTTCCTCTTTTTTCGTTTAATGATCGGCAGACTGATATCTTTTTAGTTCCAGAGTCAATTGTTAGCTTGTCAAATGTTGATTTGAATGTTTTTTAGGCCCTCTAAAGTATATAAAGTTTCTCTTTGCGCAACATAAATCAAAGTGTTTAATTTAAAGGAAAGTCACAATAGCATGTAATGTGTTTAAGTTTGATCTGAATGACAATTAAGTCCGCATTCATCAACCTTGCCACTTCGTTTCATTCCGTGATATAAAGTTTTTTATAGGCATGATTAACTGTGCCGGCTTCACATACAGACATGCAATTGTTCCTACCAGACATAAATGATCTGTATGATCTGCCTGTTGCTATATGATCATATATGGATTCCTGTTAATCATAAAAATAATTTTTATGATTTCTTTATGAATAGGCGTGACAATTCTTAGCAGTAATAGCAGGATCATATGTCATCTAATACAAATAGTAATACGTCATTATTTACGTAAATTAGTAATACGTGAAATAAGTCATTATTTACTTAAATTAGTAATACGTGAAATAAGTCATTATTTACGTAAAAAAGTAGAACGTCATTGTTTACCAGGATGAGGTGCTCGACGGGTATGGAGCAAGGGGATTTGGGTCACGAACATGAATTCCAGATCAAACTATTTGTTTTAGATACATATGATCCTGCAATTACTACTAAGAATTGCCAAGCGAGTTCCCGAGGACGGTGTTTGTGTGGTTCCCAGATATTTGAGAATTTTTATCGTGTAAAATCTTAAAAATTTACAAAATTGTTTTATAAGTTCTTATAAGATTATTCGTCGCCTGACCAAGACTTTGTAAGACCAAGATCAAGTCTTAGACCAAAAAAGTTTTTATCAGGACTGATAAGATATTACACGATAAAAGTACACTTTTGTCAGATCTTACAAGATAAAAATTCTGCCCTACGTGAACTTTTATCGTGTAAGATCTGATAAGATAATTATCAGATCTTATAAGATTAATTTTTACGGCCAGCATGACTTGGAATTGTCACCTCGAAATGGCGGTAAAGAAAGGTTTTCAAAAACTGAATCATTTAAGAAGAGTTATACCCCGCACCACAAAAGAAACTGTCAAATGCACGTTGGTGAAAACATATATATTCTCTGCGGTCTTTTATGCGTCAAATGTCTGGAACCCAGGACCATAGTATCTTCAAGGCTTGGAAAGACTGCAGAGATCATGTTTAAAATGGATAACTTGCCGTTCTGTTCTGGGTGACAAAGAATACGTTGAGAGCCTAATTCGAAATCGCCTATTGCCAGTCAGTTATTTTCTAGTTCTTAACGACCTAATTCTGCTTAACAAGATTTTAATGGGCTGAACTTCGATGAATGCGTCAGACCACTGGTCAATAACTTTTGGTTGTCCAAAGACCAGATCAAGTGAAAAGTTTTTTATTGAATCGAGAAAAACATTTCGGAAACTTTCTGAAGATAATTACTTTAATAGAGTAGCCCGATTCAATAATTCTTTGTCTCAACTGAACAGTTTTGCTAACTATTCACCACGCAAAAATCCTTGTCAGTTTCGAAGAGAAGTGAAGAACTTTTTGGAAGGGGAGGCATTGAAAAGATTCAAATATAAAAGTTACCCTTCAGGATGGAAAGTTTTCGAGAGAATTTAATTATTGAAACTTGATTTCTCCCCTAATCTGGGGACTACCAAGCTGGTTGTAACCATGTTTGGTTGAATTCAATATTATTATTATTATTATTATTATTATTATTATTATTATTATTATTATTATTATTATTATTATTATTATTATTATTATTATTTTTATTATTATTATGATTATTATTATTATTATTATTATTATTATTATTATTATTATTATTATTATTATTATTATTATTATTATTATTATTATTATTATTATTATTATTATTATTATTATTATTATTATTATTATTATTATTATTATTATTATTATTATTATTATTATTATTATTATTATTATTATTATTATTACGATTCAACAAAATTGAATTATTATCTTATAAGATCTGATAAGTTTCTTATCAGCTCTTACACGATTAAAGTTCGCGTAGGGCAGAATTTTTATCGGGTAAGACCAGATAAGATCTTACACGGTAAAAATTTTTGATCAGCATCATCAGATCGATAAAAATGCCAGAATCACTTGGGGTACCTGTGTCTCCCCAGAGGAGGTGTGATTGGTTAGAGTTATTGTAGTTGTATTGGTAGTGCATACACTCTACACTGTAAGGCAGTCTAGTCACTGTGCACTGCTTCTCAAACTTGCTCACGTCGAAGAACCACAACTCGTTCAGGGTAGACGCAACCTTTTGGTTACAAACAAAGAAATGAAGAAGCGTCTTCGATATGAGAAAAATATATAGAATTACGGAATTTTCTCCGGCTGCGAAAAACAACAACTGTTTATCTTTGACCTATTCCAGTTTCTGACGATGCAGGAATTTTAACAACCAGTCTTATGAGCAAAACTTTTAAGTATTTCTCCGAATTTGTCCCTGGAAAATTTAAAACATGAAAAGCACAGACCCTAAAAAATTCTTCAATGAATGCATTAGCAAGTATTGTACGTTCAGATTTGCTTTTGTCCTCAATTAAGACTTAATCCCAGTAAAGCTGTCATAATACTATTAAAAACATAAAAAGTATCACAACAATATTTAATCCTGTTATGATAGCAAAAGCATCTGATTATGGATGCTCTTATGACTGATTTACGTACGAGAACGAGGCTGAGGTTTGTGAGAACTGCAATGTCCCTGCAGCATAGGGGTACTTGTCCCCTGGGTGGGCAACGCAGTTTCCTCGTATGTTGCATACCCCCACTCCACGTGTTCACTATGCCTGACTGTAAACAAGGGTTCCATTTTAAAACCCATTGTCACGTAATATATCCATACCTTACGTACTGACAATAAATCACAACGTATAAACTTCCGAGAGACCCATCCATGGATCATTCTACGCTCCATAACCTTTTTGAAATGGGCGTATAAAATTCATAGTTTTATCATGAAATCCTCAAAAAATTTGACTCTCAATAGATAAGGACCGCAATTTCATCGATTAGAAGTTTTATCCAGAAAAATTGCCAATGGTCAAAAGATACTCCCTAAAATATAATTGGAATTGTTAATCTCTTGAATTTTTCAAAAGTGTCACTACAATCTTTTGTACTACGTGGTAACATTAAAAGAGTGAAATAGTAATGCAATTGCGTTGACACTGTCGCAACTTGCAGAAGTTGTCGATTTCAACAGAAGACGTTTGGATTATCAAGCAAGGTACAATTATTACATTTCAAAGTTCTTTACTTAGCTCTATTTTGGCTAACAAGCAAAAACTTTGACAAATAAAAATCAAAGCACAGAGAAAATTTCCTGTTCAATAATTCGGTGCCCTTTTTACATGGGAAGATACTCCCAAAAACTATAATTAAAATCATAAAAACTATAACATTTTCATCAGTGTACCTGCAATTCTTCTGACAGCGTGGACAAATTAAAGGAGTGGATCTTTCATGCAATCGTACTGGCACTCAAAGTTTGAGAAAGATGTCCATTCCAATCAATGCCTTTAGTAATTATTAAACACGCTACAATTAATGCAATTGGAAGTTCTATATGCCCACTAATCAGGAGGGCGGGTGGGCAGATTAGACCCAAAGAGACAAACAACTGCATATGCACTCCTCTCCACCCCATACAATAAAACGTTTAAAACCCCCCAAGGGAGTATATTACCCGCCCCCAGTACGGTACATGCCTCCAAAAGTTATTGATGTAACTTTAACTATATTACTGTAAGTTGATTGTCAGGGCTCTTTTAAAAAAAATTATTAATCTGAGAATTCGAATTCAAAGGATGCTTTTTTTCATGTACAAACATATCTGAGCAACAAAGTTATAAATTTTATATAAAATCAACTTGATCCATCGATAAGATTTCAACTTTCAAGTTTTTAAAACATACCATCGACTGATTTAGGAGATGCCAAGAAAAAGCTATGAAACACCTTTGAGTGCTTCTTTGTTTTTGGATTTTGTTTATATGTTTATGTGTCCTTGTGCATAGCACATACATACCCAATTATAGAAACACTCCCAGGCCTTCATGTTAACACACCCTTAAGCGCACACACGCGCTCTAACGCACAACAAACCACCGACCGTAAATGATGTAATTGAAAACCTTAGCTGGGAGATTGTGGGTAAAACTTATTCATCGATTACTTTCCCCTCAAAAGCAAATAAAACCAAAATTGATTATTAAGAACAGATTTAGTGGTGACGTTGTTTTGATCAAAAAAATTACCCAAGAATAAGCTTTTTAAACATAAGAGGATGACAAAAAGCAGAAACGGCAATTAGTTTTAGACAAGGTAAACAGGGACCAACTAACCTCGCAGAAAGTGCTCTCAAACGAAAGGAGGAGCAATTTATTGCTCCGGGTACTAGATCCTAGAGGAGGTGAAAAACATGGTCTAAGAAAATCATGGCCCCGATGGTCCTGCTCATTTGAAGGTCTAAAAAGCAACAAAAGTGAGTTCGAGACTAGTAAATGAATTTTGACTTTTTAGTAGTGAGTTGGCTTGACTCGAATTAAAAACACTTGTGAAATCTTGTCAAGCTCAACATCTTTGACTAAACACCTAAAACTCCGGTCCAAGGGGAGATGCACGCCCAAGGAGGGAATAGAACCCACGATCTCCGTCTTCATAGAACCCATTGTTAATCATTCGGCTATCAGTGCCTTTTCATATCTTATCTTGCTATAGCTTTTGTTTTAGCAACAGAACTAATTTTTGGAAATTAGCCATTTGGGCCAGCCAACAACCAAGCAGTCAAACTTGATAAAGTCACTCACTAAATAAAATTGAAGGAATGTTCTTGTACAAAACGGTCAAGCAGGAAAAAGGACGCACGCACGTTTACAATGATTGCTTCATGTTTCGGTCGAAAGAGGTCAACAAATACTAATTTTGCAAAAGGTTAACTAAAGAGTTGCTGAAATCGGGAAATCATTTTTTTGTTTCAAATTGCTAATGAATGCTGATCAATTAACTTTTGAGTGCAAATAGTTGATAATGAGAATAGAATACACCCGAGAGAGATATTAAAATAATTTCCAGTAAAGAGTTGCAAACTGGTAACAAATATCATTATGAAATTGGTCAAGTACCACAAAAATGAGGAATAACAAATACGAAAATTGCAAAAAAAAAATATTGCAAAAATATCCTTTGAGTTATCCTTTCATACTAAATTTATTTTTCATCGCAAAAGTTATCTAGTGTTGCAATGCAACATTAAATTAATCATCATCTTCTGTTGCTGAAAGACAAAATTTAGTTCAGTTTGAAATCGTAACATCTAGCGACCACAGAGGTCTTAACCAAAAAGTTTCAAAAAGCAGAATATTCCCGCACTCAAATTTGTTGATGGAACAATAAATATGTAAAGTCTACAGACTGATTGAAAATTTATGAACGTGTAAGCGTTGAACTTAACGGTTATATAATCTTAATTCACATCGGAATTTAATTATCAGAACTTTTAAAAATGAAATTTAAATCGCATTCATGGATAGACTCCTGTACAAAGCATCAAAACACCAGCTGTGACTGACTAAATAGAGAAATAATTGACAAAGTCACCTCATCTATGGAATAGTATCTTCCCCTGCCTGGGATAGGGAGGGAGTGGGTGAAGGAGACACTCCTGGTCAATGGCACGTGTCTGATTCTGACTATGAGACTGCTGTGCTTGCGAGGAACTTCCACTTCGTCCTTCGAGAAGGGCAATTCAGCCATCATTGCCTAAGAACAGCATCAATGCAGAGAATTGTTTATCATTGCATCATTACAGGCGTCCATCGGTACTGAATTTTTAAATTCAAATAAATTACTCACTTAAATGCAGTTGGTTTCCACTTCTGTAATTTAGCACATTGTAACAGTGGAATGATTTGAAAGGAAGTTTAATTCGGTACTGGTAGACCGAAGTTCTGCCAAATTAACCGTTGGAGGTATAAGGAGCTTAGTTACCCCATTTCACAGCCAGCGTTTTTTGTCAAATCTTATCAAGTTTTCTCACAAAATAACATTTTGAAAAGGTTAACAAAAACGGCCTGCACGAGTTGAATGCATAATTATGTGGCAAAAGTCCAAGTTGCTATTCGCCATGAAACGAGGTTACGCTAATCGTGGTCATAATTGACCGAACTTCGTCGCTCATATTCATGGATAAACGCAACTCACGTCCCAGATTTTTAGCTTTCAATTAGCCAGGTTAGCTCGAATTCAATTGGTGGTTACTTGAGATCTAATTCGAAGAACTAAATGCTGTGAGCAGTAATAAGGGTGTTAAAAACGCTGTCTTCTCAATACACACATATAGCATTGCCAGAGAAAATTCGGAAATTGCTAACCAATTAGGCTCTTCTATTTTGGCTCTAAAATTTTTCAATTATCGCATTTATTAACCCTATGCAACAGAAACGGCGTGGACAAGCACTATGTGGAAAGTAGATCTTAAAATATGGTTGTTGGAATTACTCTCGAACTCGAGCATATTTACCTGAGCATGTTGACTTCTGCCGCGTAATGAGGCGAACGATAATTGACAAGTAACAAATATGCTTATAGTTGTAAAAAATTCAACAATAGTTTTTACTGAGAACAACATATTTATTTAAAAGGAATTAGCAAACTAACCATTCGAGGTGTAATTAACTCAGTTACCCCGTCAACACAGCCAATGTTTTTTGCCATAAATTATCAAAGTTTAGTCACAAAATAACATTTTGAAAAGATTACCAATCGGCTTGTACCATTTGAATGCATAAATATGTGGCAAAAGTTCACGTGGCTATTCTCCAAGAAAAAAGGCTACGCTAATCGTGGTCATAATTGACGGAACTTCGTTGCTCATATTCATGAACAAACACAACGTATGTCCAAGGTTTTTAGCATTCAGTTAGCCTAAAACCTAATAGGTTTGCTCGAATTCAATTGGTGATTACTTGAGATCTAATTCGAACAATTAAATGTTGTGAGCAGTCATATGGGTTTGTGAGCAGTAATAAGAGCACTAGGTGGAGTATAAAAGAGGTTACACTAATCGTAGTCATAATTGGCCGAACTTTGTAGCTCATATTTTTGGATAAAGGCAACGCACGTCCCAGATTTTTAGCATACAATTAGCCAGGTTAGCTCGAATTCAATTGGTGGTTACTTGAGATAATATTCGAAGAACTAAATGTTGTGAGCAGTAGTAAGGGTATTAAAAAGGCTGTTTATTATCTTCTCAATACACATATAGCATTGCCAGAGCATTTTTTGAAATTGCTAAGCAATAAGGCTCTTCTATTTTGGCTCTACAATTTTTCAATTATCGGCGTTAGTAACCCTATGCACAAGAGACGGCGTGGATAAGCACTATGTGGAGTGTAGATCTTAAAATATGGTTGTTGAAAGTACTCGCAAACTTGAGCATTTTTACTTGAGCCTGTTGACTTCTGCCGCGTAATGAGGCGAATGAAAACTGAAAGTAACAAATATGCCAAAAGTTGTAAGTAATTCAACAAAATTATTAAATTGAGCACAGCTTGTTTATTTAAACGGAATTAGCAAACTAACCATTCGAGGTATAAAGAACTTAGTTACCCCGTCAACACAACCAGTGTTTATTATCAAATATTATCAAATTTTTGTCACAAAATAACATTTTGAAAAGATTATCGAAAACGGCTTGTACGATTTGAATGCATAATTATGTAGCAAAAGTTCAAGTTGCTATTCGCCATGAAACGAGGTTACGCTAATTGTGGTCATAATTGACGGAACTTCGTTGCTCATATTAGTGGATAAACGCAACGTATGTCCAAGATTTTAAGCATTCAGTTAGCCTGAAACCTAATAGATCAGGTGGAATTCAATTGGTAGTTACTTGAGATCTAATTCGAAGGTTTAAATGTTGTGAGCAGTAATAAAGGTATGTGAACAGTAATGAGATTACTATGTGGAGTGTAAATGAAGTTACGCTAATCGTTGTCATAATTGACCGAACTTCTGTGATCATATTTATGGATAAAGGCAACGCACTTCCCAGATTTTCAGCAATCAATTAGTCAGGTTAGGGCAAATTGAATTGGTGGTTACTAGAGACAATATTTGAAGAAATAAATGTTGCGAGCAGTAGTAAGGGTATTAAAAAGGCGGTTTATTGTCTTCTCAATACACATATAGCATTGCCAGTGACATTTTTGAAAATGCTAATCAATCAATCTTTTCTTCTTTGGCTCTATAGTTTTTCAATTATCGCAGTTAGTAACTCTACGCACAAAAGACGGCGTGGACAAGCACTATGTGTAGTGTAGATCTTAAAATATGGTTGTTGAAAGTACTCGCAAACTTGAGCATATTTACTTGAGCTTCATGACTTCTGCCGCGTAATGAGGCGAATGAAAACTGACAAGTAACAAATATGCTTATAGTTGTAAGTAATTCAACAGTAGTATTAAACTGAGCACAGCTTAATTATTTAAACGAAATTAGCAAACTAACCATTTGAGGTATGATGAACTTAGTTACCCAGTCAACACAGCCAGTGTTTTTTGTCAAATATTATCAAAGTTTTGTCACAAAATAACATTTTGAAAAGATTACCGAAACAGCTT
Source organism: Convolutriloba macropyga (assembly GCF_964194025.1). Lineage (NCBI taxonomy): Eukaryota > Metazoa > Xenacoelomorpha > Acoela > Convolutidae > Convolutriloba > Convolutriloba macropyga. The sequence goes on along the minus strand of NC_134471.1, from coordinate 39,587,766 downwards.
GTACGATTTGAATGCAAAATTATGTTGCAAAAATTCAAGTGGCTATCCGCCATGGAAAAAAATTACGCTAATTGTGGTCATAATTGACGTAATTTCAATGCTCTTTTTCATGGATAAACGCTATTTTTTTCCAAGATTTTAAGCATTCAGTTAGCCTGAAATCTAATAGGTTAGCTCGAATTCAATTGGTGGTTACTTGAGATCTAATTCGAAGAGTTAAGTGTTGTGAGCAGTTACAAGGGTATGTGAGCAGCAATAAGAGCACTAGGTGGAGTATAAAAGAGGTTACGCTAATCGTGGTCATAATTGACCGAACTTTGTCGCTCATATTTATGGATAAAGGCAACGCACGTCCCATTTTTTTAATATTCAATTAGCCAGGTTAGCTCGAACTCAATTGGTGGTTACTTGAGATCCATTTCGAAGAACTAAAGCTGTGAGCAGTAATAAGGGTGTTAAAAACGCTGTCTTCTCAATACACACATATAGCATTGCCAGAGAAAATTCGGAAATTGCTAACCAATTAGGCTCTTCTATTTTGGCTCTAAAATTTTTCAATTATCGCATTTAGTAACCCTATACAACAGAAAAAGCGTGGACAAGCACTATGTGGAATGTAGATCTTAAAACCTGGTTGTTGGAAGTACTCGCAAACTCGAGCATATTTACTTGAGCATGTTGACTTCTGCCGCGTAATGAGGCGAATGAAAAAAATTGACAATTAACAAATATGCTTATAGTTATAAAAAAAATTCAACAATAGTTTCAAACTGAGAACTACTTTTTTAATTAAACGGAATTAGCAAACAAACCATTCGAGGTGTAATGAACTCAGTTACCCCGTCAACACAGCCAGTGTTTTTTGTCAAATATTATCAAAGTTTAGTCACAAAATCACATTTTGAAAAGATTACCAAAAACGACTTTTACCATTTGAATGCATAAATATGTGGCAAAAGTTCAAGAGGCTATTCTCCATGAAAAGAGGTTACGCTAATCGTGGTCATAATTATCGGAACTTTGTTGCTCATATTCATGGACAAACACAAAATATGTCCAAGATTTTAAGCATTCAGTTAGCCTGAAACCTTTTAGGTTAGCTCGAATTCAATTGCTGTTTACTTGAGATCTAATTTGAAGAAGTAAATGTTGTGAACAGTAATAAATGTACTAAAAGGACTGTTTATTGTATTCTCAATACACAATTAGCACTGCGAGAGAAATTTTTGAAATTTGTTAACCAACTAATCTCTTCTGTTCTGGCTGTACAATTTTTCAATTATCGCAGTTAGTAACCCTATGCAACAGAGATTGCGTCGACAAGCACTATGTGGAGTGTAGATCTTAAATTAAGGTTGTGGCAACTACTCGCAAAATCGAGCTTATTTACTTTAGCATGTGAACTTCTGCCGCGTAGTGAGGCGAATAAAAACTGACAAGTAGCAAATACGCTTATAGTGGCAAACAATTCAAGAATGGCTTTAAACTGCACACAGCTTCATGCTAAATTGAAGACGGAGTTACAAAACTTTGGTTGTTTCCACAAAAATTTTTTGTGTAAGCTTTTTGCCTAGGTATGGCAAAAAATAAAATTAGTGCATCAAAAACCCAAAAGACATCAAAAATTGACCTGAACAAACTTGAACAAGTTCACCTTGGGGTTTTGCAAACCCGTTTTAAACTAATCGTTGTCGGGCAAACTTTTATATTCCTGCAAAACAGTCATTCTAACTTAAACATCTTTTGAATTAACAATTACTTTAAAAACTTTTTGACCACCTGGGCGTGAATTCTTATAAGGAAACCATCCGTTTCCTTCAAGGAAACCAACATATTCTCAGCATGAGGAAAAACTGAGTTTCACCATTTAGTATTAGAGTGATGGTAATTTTTTTCATAAGGGTATGTGAAATTATCCTTGTCAATTCTGGCCATCAATTTTTGTTGTATATTATAAGAAACCCCAAGCGCAGGTACGTGTCGTACACACACTGATTTGCTTTTAAAGGATCCCAATGTTTGATTACAGACAAAAGCAAGGCATGTTGTATATGATAATGTAAAAGAACGAGATAACAGTGTTTCAGTATAAAAAAAACCACTTCAGAGAAAGAGCTTACTAACAAATGACAGCAAAAATATACAAACTGGCCGTCTGGAATTATGCAATGGCAGTTAAGTTTTGAACTTTTAAACAAAAAATTCATCCATTAAAGGATAATTTTTCCCATTTCAATATTTCCCATTCAAGAACTCAAAACCATCTAGTGCTTTGGAAACAATAAATTTGATTAGGTTTTGAATAAATACTCATGTTTTTTGTGGTAACGTTAGAATAGTTTTTTCAGCACAAAATTTCGAATTTTTATTTGGTTGATTATTTATAGGTATCAATTTTGTTGCTTTTTATTGTGCGTATTGTAGAAATTTAATTAAGCTGTTGAAATTAAATTTTCCTGATGGAATTTCAACTACTTTATGCTTTGTTTCTATATCTAAGAGCTCATGATGCGTGATAGTTAGTTACTTCCGTAGTTGCACTTCTCATTTAACTGTAAAAAAGCGTACTGAATGCTTGAAAAGAGAAAAAGACAACAAAAATGGTTTTCTTTAGGGTTCGTTTAATTATATATGTTTCTTCGATTATATACTGATACCATCGAATAAATCAACCATATATAAAAAACCAAGAAAATCTGATACTTAAATGTTCTGATATTTAATTCAAAAGTAAAGAGTTCTTAAAAGAACAAGCATCATTTTTTCAAAAAAAAATTGGGGGAAAAAGGAATGAATTGTTGAAACATAGATGTATTTTTTTTTCAGAGTTTTTCATATATACCACATTCATATATTACACAAAAGCGAATGTTTGGACAGAGTTGGGATATGAGTATGAAAAAAGGTAGTTAAACTCAAATCAAAACAGCAATAGCAATAAAAAAAACTTATACATATATCGGAAAAATCATATTTCAACAATTTCCAGGCTTAGACCCCAAATTAATATAGGAATCAAAAATTTTTATATACCCATGCGTTTTTGTCACTTCATTGGTTGAGCAAAATTCTTTTCCCAAGCACTTTGGTTTAGTTAAGGTTAATCGTCGATAGAGACTTGATAGATTTATTGGAGGTTTGCCCAATTTACTACTCTACAAGTCTTGTTAGATAATTTTAATCAAAAAGACCTTACAAAGGAGATTATTTTTTTCAGACAGCTATTAACCCTAATAACAATAAAAAGGTATGCCGAGTCCCACGTTAACTCCCTAAAAATTGTTTGCCGGAATTGTTAAACGCTGGAGAAATGCAAGACGATTGAAGATGCTAAATGAAGGTTCTCATTTGTTTTTGGTAGTCAACAATTTGATCTCAACAGACAGAAAGAAAAACTAAGTTGTTATCCCAGCCCTTCAAGTGTCAAGCGATTCTGATTCTAAACCCATTAACGTTTCGTTTGTCAAGCAGTATAATCAGTTTAAAAGTGAAAAACAAACAGAGCGTCGGTTTTCACGCCACAATCCAACTAGACAAGTATTAACCCACTTGAAATTATTGTTTTGCCATTGTTCATTAGGTAAATAGGACAACTGCATATAATGTCAAGTCTACTTGGTTCAAACGCCCAAACTACATAAGCTAGCATATCTTGCAAATTTTTCTACCAGCAGGCAGCAGAACAATCAGAGAAGATTCACTATTGGTTTTTCGAAAGAGAGCGCGGCTGTTCAATGCCCGGCGAACATATTTTTGGGCGATTCCCAAAGTCGTCGCTGTAGTCGTCCCTACTTGTCTGTTTTCTTCCGGATTGTCTCTAACCTAGGCTAGGTGTTGATTGATCGATTACTTTTTAAATCAATTGTCACAAAACAAGGATTTGGTTTAAAAAAAAACCTGTACTTTTGTGATACCATTCTTCCATAGCAATTCAATGGTAACTTACTGATCATGCCCTTTAAACCTACATTAGTGGTATTATAGAAAACAAAAACAGCTAACTGTTGCTCTAGTATTATTTAAAACTACGTTGCAGTTTCTTGGGACAATTAGTTGAGTTTGGGTCAAACTATTTAAATTTAATCTCTTCCCTGAACTTATAGGAAAAAAAACAAAATTCCTTTCTAAAAAAAAACGGAAAGCGATTACTTTGATAAAGTTTTATGAGAATGATTAATAATTTTTACGCAACCTGGCTGAAATCAGCTATTCACTAATCAAGTTCACAATACTCGATTGGTTTAATAGGTAAAATTTAGCCATAATTTCTCGTAAAGAATCGATGTTTCTGTTCATATCAAAGTCTTCTCACATAATTACATTTTGAAAGGATTATCAAAAACGCTTTGCACGATTTGAATGCATAGGAATGTGGCAAAAATTCAAGTTGCTATTCGCCATGAAATGAGGTTTCGCTAATCGTGCTCATAACTGATGTAAAAACACGAGTTCGCCGCTCGTATTCATAGATAAACGCAACGCATGTCCAAAGTTTTTAGTATTCAGTTATTCTGAAACCTTATAAGTTAGCTCGATTTCAATTTGCTGTTACTTTAAGAATTAAATGTTGTGAGCAGTCATAGGGGTATTAACAAGATTGTTTATTGTATTCTCAAAACAAAATTATTACTGTGAGAGAAATCTCTGAAATTGCTAACCAATTAGGTTCTTATATTTTGTCTCTGCATTTTTTTCATTTATTGCAGTTAGTAACCCTATGCAACAGAGACGGCGTGGACAAGCACTATGTGGTGTGTAGATCTTAAAAGATGGTTGTGGAAAGCACTCGCAAACTCGAGCTTATTTACTTTAGCATGTGAACTTCTGCCGCGTAGTGAGGCGAATGAAAACTGACAAGTACTAAATGCTTATAGCGGCAAACAATTCAAGAATGGCTTTAAATTGCACACAGCTTCATGCTAAATTGAAGACGGAGTTACAAAACTTTGGTTGTTTCCACAAAAGTTTTTTGTGTAGGCTGTTTTGCCTAGCTATGGCAATAAATAAAATTAGTGCATCAAAAACCTGAATGAGATCAAAAATTGACCGATTATAACTTTTGCAAACCCGTTTTCAATTAATTTTTGTCGGGCAATTTTTTATTTTCCTATGTCATTCTAGTTTAAATATACCTTGAAATAACGATTAATTTTAAAATTTTTTGACCACCTGGGCATGAAGTTCTTTTAAATTACCATATTTTTCCATCAGAGAACCCACCATATTCTCAGCATGAGGAAAAACTAAAATTCGCAATTTAATTTTAGTGTGATGATAAAATTTTTCATGAGGGTAGGTGACATTATCTTCATCGTTTCTGGCCACCAATTTTTGTTGTATATTAAATGAAACCCCAAGCGCAGGTATTTGTGGTACAGACACTGATTTGCTAATAAAGGATCCCAATGTTTGATTACAGTCAAAAACGAGACATGATGCAAAAGATAATGCAAAGGATTGAGAAAACAGTACCTCAGTATAGAAAAAACACGTAAGAGAAAAAGCTTACTCAGAAAAACTGACAGCAAAAACATAAAAACTGGCCGTCTGGAATAATGCAATGGCAGCTAACGTTTGAAAATAACAGAATCACAAAATCAAATCTGCAAACATTCTATTTTTGGATCAAATCTCGACTTAATTCTAACATCATCTCAAGGTAAATTTTAAAAAACTAGAAGACCTTTTCTTTTAAAATTGTCGTTTCCTTTTCTACAAAAAACGGAGTTAAAATTTAAACAAAAGTTCATCAATTGAAATGATAATTTTTTACCATTTCAACATTTCCCATTCAAGAAATCAAAACAAGCTAGTGCTTTGAAAACCTAATCAAACTGATTAGATTTTGAATAAAAACTGCACTCCTGCTTTTTTGGTAACGTTAGAATAAATTTTGTAAAATAAAATTTTAAAATTTTATTTTGTTGCTTTTTATCGTGCGTATTGTTACATTTTAAACTGGTAAACAATTTAATTTAGGCTGTTGAAATAATATGTTTCTGATGTGATTTCAACTACTTTATGCTTTGTTTCTATACCTAAGAGCTCATGATGCGTGATAGTTAGTTACTTCCGTAGTTGCAATGCTCATTTAAATGTTAAAACGCTTAGATTGCTTAGAATGTTAGAATGCTTAAAAAGAGAAAAAGACAAAAAAATGGTCTTCTTTAGGGTTTATTTAAATGAATATGTTTCTTTGATTATATACTGATACTATCGAATAAATCAACCATATATGAAAAACCATCAAAATCTGAAATATATATGGTTTTCAAAGATAAAGAGTTGTCAAAAAACAAGCATCATTTTTTTTTAAATATGGGGAAAAAGGAAAGAATTGTTTAAATATAAATGTATTTTGTTCCGGAGCTTTTCGTATATACCACCTTCATATATCTACTCACAAGCTATTGGTCGAACAGAGTCGGGATATGATTATGAACAAAAAGAAGTTAGTTTAACTCAAATCAAAACAGCAATACCAATCAAAAAACTTATACAGATATCGGAAAAATCATATTTCAACAATTCCCAGGCTAAGGCCACAACTTAATATAGGAATCATCATCTTTTCCCAATTTTGGTTTCCCAATTGTGGTTTCCCTTTCTACAAGAAATTGAGTCAATTTTTAAACCAAAAATTTCACTAATTAAAATGATAATTCTTTGCCATTTCAGCATATCCCATTTAAAAACTCAAAACAATCTAGTGCTTTGGAAACATAATCAAACTGATAAGATTTTGAATAAAATTTTCGGCTGTTGAAATAATATGTTCCTGATGTGATTTCAACTATTTTATGCTTTGTTTCGATACCTAAGAGCTAATGATGCGTTATAGTTTAGCTACTTCGTAGTTCCGCTGCTCATTTAAAAGTAAAATCGCGCACTAAATGCTTAAAAAGAGAAAAAGACAACAAAAATGGTTTTTCTTCAAGTTTTATTTACTTGAATATTTTTCTTCGTTTACATACTGATACAATCAACTAAATCAATCATATATGAAAAGCCATAAAAACTTGCAATATATATATATATATATATATATATATATATATATGGCTAAAAGTAAAGAGTTGTCAAAGGAACAAGCATCATTTTTTAAAGTAGAATGGGAAAAAAGGAAAGAATTGTTTAAATTTAAATTTATTTTGTTCCGGAGTTTTTCATATATACCACCTTCATATATCTACTCAAAAGCTATTGGTCGGACAGAGTCGGGATATGATTATGAACAAAAAGAAGTTAGTTTAACTCAAATCAAAACAGCAATACCAATCAAAAAACTTATACAGATATCGGAAAAATCGTATTTCAGCAATTCCCAGGCTTTGGCCACAACATAATATAGGAACCAAAAATTTTCATTTACCCACTTGGATTTGTCATTTCATTGGTTGAGCAAAATTCTTTTCCCAAGCACTTTGGTTTAGTTAAAGTTAATCGTCGATAGAGACCTGATATATTTAGTGGAGGTTTGTCCAATTTACTACTCTAAGAGTCTTGGTAGATAATATTAATCAAAAAGATCTTACCAAGAAGATTATTATTTCCAGACATCTATTAGTCCTAATAAAAATAAAGGGTTATACCGTCCCACGTTCACTCCCTAAAAATTGTCTGCCGGAATTCTTGTATGCTGGAGAAATGCAAGAGGATTGAAGATGCTAAATGAACTTTCTCATTTATTTTTAGTTGTCAACAATTTGATCTCAACAGACAAAAAAAAACTAAGTTGTTAGCCCAGCCCTTCAAGTGAAAACTGATTCTGATTCTGAATCCATTAATGTTTCCTTTGTTAAGCAGTATAAGTAATTTAATATTGAATAACAAACAGAGCGTTGGTGTTAACGGCATACAATGTTACGTCTACTTAATTCAAGCGTCCGAACTACATAAGCCAGTATAGCTCGCTGCCAGCCATTTTTCTACCAGCCGGCAGCAGCACAATAAAAGAAGATTCACTATTGGTTTTTTGAAAGACAGCGCGGCCGGTTAATACTCTGCTAACAAACCGTTTGGGCGATTCCCAAAGTCGTCGCTGTTGTCGTCCCGACCTGTCTGTTTTCGTCCGAATTGTCTTTAGCCTAGGCTACTTGTTGATTGGTCGATTACTTTTTTAATCAATTGTCACCCAACAGGGAATTGGTTTAAAAAATCTTTTGTGATACCATTATTCCATAGCGATTCAATGGTAACTTACTAATCATGCCCTTTAAACCTATATTACTGGGTTTATAGAAAGTAAAAACAGCTAACATTTTCTCGAGTTTTAATCAGGGCTATGTTGCAGTGCCTTAGGACAATTAGTTGTGTTCCGTATCAAACTAGTTAATTTGAATCTCTTTCCTGAACTTAGAGAAAAAAACAAAATTCCATTGTATAATTAAGCCCGAAAGCGATTAATTTGATACAATTTTATCAGAACGATTAATACTACGTACGCAACCTCGCTGAGATCAGCTATTCACTAATAAGTATACAATACCCGATTAGTTTAATTGGTAAAATTTAGCCCTAAGTTCGTGTAAAAAGTCGATGTTTTTGTTCATATGAGGGGATGGTTTCTTTTCATAGTTATTGATCCATTTTTAGTGTCAGTTTATACCTAGTGAACGGTTCTCATCAGTTTCAGATTATCTGCCAATATTCCTTTCAACTACTTCTAATTTAAATTCTCCAAATTTTTTATTGAGAAGAAATGAAGGTGTGTGAAAAACATTAGTACATTTTGGCAAACGCTGAACTTAAACTTTCCGTTTCTAAACAACGATAGGGATCCGAAAAAACCACCCAAATATCAAAAAAAAAAATTTATCCCCAGGTTTAGGCCCCCGGGTCGAGATGTCGCCGCTAAAAATTGCTAAAAGATGTAAGATTTGCGCTGAATTTGAGTAATAAGTGTAAGATTTGCGCTCAATGCGATGAATGCGTGGAAAAAATTAAGTGGTGAAAATTTTTTTCACCGCATAAGCGGTGCAAGAAAATTTTTCACTGCTACCAGAGGAATGCGGTGAAAAAAAAAATTATTCACCGCTACCAGTAGAATGCCGTGAAAAAAAATTTTCACCGCTAGCAGCAGAATTCGGTGAAAAAAAATTTTTCACCGCTAAAATCGCAAATCTTAAATTAAGTTATCTTATATTCACAGAAAATAAAAGTGACAGATGGCGCAGTGGAGTAAGAAGTTGGTGACATCCGAGAGGTGAGTGATCCGAACCCGTGTACGGCAGTTTCTTTTTTGTAAGAAATCCGGTGAATGCGGTGAAAAAAAATTTTCACCGCTAAATTCAAAGCAAATCTTACAAAAATTCACTGCTTTCACCGCATTCAACGTATAAAAGATGCGGGCACTTTGCGTTGAAAAAAGTTTTTTTTCACCGCAATTCGCCGCTAATCTTACATTATTTTTTGATAAAACCTCGACCGGGGCCGGCCTAGAAAAACTGTACATTTGTAGTAGTGAGAAATTTATTGATTGAAATTACACAATCACGTTTCCTGCCTAAGCTCCCACTTAAGTCTTTTAATTAATCGAGCAATAGCCTTTTCATGGGCATTTTGGGTCAATCATGGTCAATCATTAATATAGAATGCGAATTGTTAGGATGGATGCCTATCCTATTCTTAATACGCAAATCTTCTTTTTTAAAAAATTTTTTAGAATACTGAAAAGTTCCCTAGTAAAAATTTGTCTGAAGTCAAATCATTAGGAATGCTTTCGGAAGATATCTCAGAGAAAACCTTACCTTACGCATTTCCTTTAATCTGAATGATTTGAAAGAATATGCTGCATTCATTGGTCTAACTCTATCTAAATTACAAACATTTAGATGCCAAATATAATACTAACTGTGAACAGACGATATAGACCTGCATTGTATTTGAAAGGCGATTTATGATAAAACCAAAGGACATCAAGCATATCAAAGCCGCTAATCTGAGTATATTTTTTAAGGGTTTATTTCATCAAAAGCACTCTTCTGTAGCTAATTAACTTTTGATGAGGCCAAATTACCTGTATTCATCAACTCAAAAAATCAGTTATTTCAAATGAGACGTGCTCACAAAAATGTTGTTCATTAGTTAGCTCATCAAATTTGCAGTATAAGTTGTACATTTGTTCAAATTTCAGGCCATAATTAAAGCTTAAAATTAACCACCTACGTTATAGACCTCTTGCATCTCTTGATATATCGAGTCTGTGGGGTCTGTTTTTATCGCAACGAATCGCCCTAGATAACCACCCAACTAGATTTGAGTCTCATATAATCTTCAATTAAACATTTTTTCCAGAGCATCCCAGTGAAACTACTCTTGAAATCCCTTGATAAGATATTGCTTGGATTTTTGGCAAGAAACTTTCGAGATGTGCAAATTTGCAAGATGATGATAAATGAGCTTAACAAGATCTTTCTAAGGCAACTAAAATTTTGTCAGTATCGTGCATGACTTGGCAAGATCTATCAACTTTCGTTTCACTGGGATATGAATATAAGTAAATACCTCATTTTGACCTAATTTTTCTTAGCTCTCTCTCTCTCTCATCTGTCTTAGCTCAAAACAATACCAGAGTGTAACTAACTGTTGTACTTGAACAAGGAGAGAATTCTGCCGTACCTTGATGAGGTCTTTTTCTAGGTATTCAAGCAGCATGTATGATAGGAACTCATCCCAGTCCACAGTACCATCGCAGTTAGTGTCGACTTTCATGAACAACTTCTCTAACTCCCTGTCATCAGTCTTAGAACCCAACACCTTCTTCATCGCCACTGAAACATCCCTTCTGTTTAATTTGATTATTCAATGGTTATAGATGAGGTGTTCACAAAATACGAGTCTTTATTTCTATAGCCCCCGCACAAAAAAAAATATCACAGCACAGTCCGCGCTACTCCACAACAAAGCTCCCATAATTTAAATGAAATCTGTAGGCCCCCCTCCACCTCCCCGTTCCCTAATTGAGTTACTGAGCGCATTGCCCACAATATGTTCCATTGAAGTGTTCGATCCAGAAAAAAAAACACTGGCAGCAGTGAATTAACTCAACTCAACACGTCTGATTTCCAAATCAGACAACAGCGTATTAAAATGCGGCAGCAACCAGCTCATGTGCAGCGTATAAGAAAGCAATGAGTGCATAGCCCAGATACACTTGTTCAGATCAGAGATTAAAACAGAATCTCCGAAACGTGGAATTATGAGCACATTCATAAGCTTCATTGTACAGTACTTGAGAGCGCTCTTCACGGAGAGTTCGAGGTTTATAGTTCTTAGGATTAGTTTTAAAAATTCACTAGCTTATGTTGCTGGTTCTTGTGGCTCCGTGGTTGAACCGAGTAAGTAACGTCACAAGCAGAACTCACTCAAGATTTGCATCCACGTCATCACGAAACGGTCAGTTTCTCCATCAAGAAGGCATCAAATTCTATTTACATTCAACTCTTGCTTTTGCAGCAAGATTTCATTAAATATACCTCCCTTTCATTAAATATACCTCGATTTCATTAAATATACCATCATTCAACACACCGCTCGCCTCTATAGGTCAGAAGACGTAAAGATTCTACCTGAAGTGAGGATTAAAATTTCTGCAGAGTCTTTTTGGTGTTTAAACACATTAGAGCTGCTAATTCATTGCAATACTCTTTATTTAATTTGAGGCCTCTGTAGGAGTGTGTTAGTAACCTTTGAACTCGTCGATGTCCAGTCCCCCTCCTCCATCCTCGTCTGCTTCCTCGAATATTTCCTGCATCCTAATGAGATCCTCTTGACCTGTCTCCTGATCTATGGAAGAGCCACTTGTCTGTTGACTACCACCACTGCCTCCCCCTCCTGTAAAAAAACTTAAAATTTTGATATTTTTTCTACAACTTGGCTCATACGTTGCAGCAGTTTACAATTTAACAGTTTTCTTATCTGATCCGAATCGAGACTTCAAAAAACTTTCAAACACAAATGTAAAAGGTTAGATTATTTGCACGTGCGTGGTTGGCTCCTAAAGCAAAATCTGCAATTCAAAAAAAGTTATAAAAGATTAAATTCATACTGTGTTTTTGCGTACTGGTTGATACTTGTTGCCTGACTGGAAGTGTTTTGGGTCTATTGGGCATGCTTGTCCCCCAGTGAGATTGTTCCTGTTTTGATAGTAATTGACTGCTCGTGTGTTTGTTCTTAAGCAAAGTTACGATCACATTACCCCCCCCCCCGTTTTTGTTATTCATTAAGATTAAAACAACATAAGTTAAAGTTACCTGTATTAAGCCACCCTACTTTAGTTTCTGATATTGAGCAATGGAAAACCTATACAAAAATCAGCAACCCCAAGATATTGCAAGACGAATTTGAATCCAATTTGAAAGAAGTTTTTCTCCTTATCAGCAGTGAAATTAAAGATCTGTTGTTATATAAGAAGCTAATCTTTTTATTCGAAAAATAAGAACGAGAAATGGGAAAGAGAAAAAGTGAAAAATTGAAAGCCTCTTCAGTTCAAGAGTAGATATTTCTTGCTTTGGCGAAAACAGTGTGTTATCAGACAACTTAATTGAAGGGAACCAATCCTCTGGATTAACAAAGTTAATGTGCAACTTGACAGTTGATGACTGTGACCCCCCATTTTCAAGTTCCTGTTGATACAGTGCTGTTTTATCCTGGTAAAAAAGACAAACTGTTTAAGATAAATATCAAAAGTCACAAAAACAACAAAACTGAGATCACTCATACAAGATCATACAATTTGGGACCGAATTTTGATGAAAGGGTCTGCTTACAGTCCATATGGGCAAACGCTCCATTTATCTCCTTACTGTCCAACAAAAAAATTCCGCGCGATATAGCAGCCCGCATTGACGAGATAGATTTGATTGGCGAAACAGAAACAATTTCAAATAGCACAGAGGGCAGTCTTGGTGCATAAAACATGAATCCTATTGAACTGCCAGACTTGCAAGCAATTTGTAAGACACAGATTCCATCACTACGGTACGTACCTGTCAAGTTTCGACTCAGTTGGTTGAAAGTTTTCACCAGAACAATCGAGGGGTGTGTCTCAGAGCCAAACAGCACAGAAAACAGGAAGAAGCCGTTTGCCATTAGTAAATGCATATTGCGAGCATCTTATAGGGGTGGAAAGAAACACACACAAAATCATGAAAATTTAGTGTCGAAAAGTTTGAGCGCTGGAAAGTTGGTAAACACGCTGAACTTTGGTATGAAGCTGCATCGGTCAAGCAATCAAGAACAACCGTTAATGATACAATAGAAGCACTTGCAGCTCGTGCTAAGACGCTGTGCCTCCAAGGCTTATTAGAGAGAGCAGCAATTTCTCACATTAGATGGAATAGCGCCAAATAATAAGCAAACAATCAGAGAGCTTAAAACCCTACATCCTTTGGAAGAAGAACCTCGGCTGCAATTTCAAGACTACAGCTCCCACGCGCATCAGTTTGATTAGCCAACTGCATTTCGCCAAATATAAGCCTTCCCCATTTTTTCAGCTGCTGGTCCATCTAAAATGTACCCGAAAAAATTTTGCAGGCACTTAGTTGCGCAACTCCTGATTAATCTAAACAGCTAAACAAGCAAAATGAAGCTGATGAATTTGGCCAGCAGAGGTCAGCTCCCTCTTTCAGTGTTACCAGTTTTTTGCAGTGCTTTCTTAACTGTTTCAAAGTAATTAAAAGGAGGTGTGTGTCCTATAGCTATGGATGAGGTGTTGCGACGTTTGGTTGCAAAATGCATAGCCAAACAAACAATATCGGAGTCGGTCGAACTCTTCTTGTCTAAAAAAAATTGGTGTAAGAATCAAGGGTGGAGTATCATACTTGCAACCAAGATGACATTTAAAAAATTGCAGTTTTCACAGGATGCAGATTTTTTACAGCTCAATTTCAAAAATCCCTATAATTCTACTAAAACAAGTCAAATTCTGAAAGCAGCGGTCACTTTAATGCCAAATCATTTGCCAAATTTTGCCACCCACGGCACACTCATCTTTATTATAGCAAAAAATCTGTAACAAGTCAGTCCGCAGGGCTACAAGGAGATCACTTGGGTCCTCTGTTGACCTTTTGACCTATAATAGAAGAGATTGAATCAAAAATACGTAATCTTACCAAGCACTGTTGGTACCTTGACGTTGGTATTATTGCTGGAACAGAAACCGAACTTCACGCGGCTCGAGATATTTTGATTGTTTTGGGCAAAACTTGCGGGTTAGAACTCAATGGAGACAAATGAGAGTTCTGGTCAAAAAGAGTTCTTAGCACGACTGATAGCAGAATTAAACAAAACAGTAGAGAAGGACTCAAAATACTGGTTGCTCCTGTTGGATCCCCCAGATTTGTAGCTTCCTCGATACAGAAGCGTGTTCAAAAGATCGAAAAGCTAATGGAGAGCCTGGAGTTTATAAACGACTCACAGTTGGAATTCTACGTAGCTCCCTGGGTGCACCAAAAATTGTGTACTCACTGTGCTGCAATAAACCATCAGAGGAAGCCGTAAAACTTTTGAGGAGTTTAATTCGCTTCAAAGGACAATTTTCGAGGATATACTGGAATCAGTTTTGTCCAATGAGTCATGACATCAGGCATGTTTACCTATCAAAAAGATAAGACTGGAATTGGAGTCCGACAAGCATCTGACCAGATAGAAGCACTCTATATTGCTTCGGTATCGCAGTCTGCTTCATTGTTAGAGCTTATAACTGGCTAAAGTCGATCATGTTTTCATCAAAACGATTGATGAACTAAACGGTTTGTCAATATCGCAGCTTACTCAAAGCGAAACACAGGAAGCCCAAAACGCAGTCACTCTCCAAAAATTAATTTAAAACCAGACAATTAAAAGAGAAAAAGCTTGTTTATCGTCACTCTCTCTGCCTCAATTTGGAGCCTGGTTATCAGCAGCTCCCATACCGGCTCTCGGTCTCCACTTCCTGCCAAATGAGTTTTGTGCAGCTGTGAAGTACATGCTGGGAAAAAAGTGGATGCAAAATTATATCCGCCTGATACCAGAAAAACCTGATACCAGAAAAAAAATCCAGACCTGAAGATGTTTATTTACCTTGTTGTTCTGCTGGACAGCCAGTAGCTCTGGATGTAACCATTACCTACCTACTGCAACCCAGTTTTAATTCAAATGCGGCAAGGAAGTCTGATTGTGCCCTGAGAGCTGCAGAAGACATGAAATTTGAGCAGTATACGCACAATGTGCCAACTCAGGTGTTCAATTCATTCCTATGGCTTGTGGATCATTTGATGGACTCTCTGATTTCGTGAGAAAGACTTTGAAGCGAATAGCTCTCATCACTGACAACAGGAGTTTGTAATCAACTGGTTTGTCTGTTGTTTTCAGCAGGCTTGCTCAATCGGTCTCAGTCACACTAATGCGCGAAAACGCTATTATGTTGATAGGAAGAGGTGTAGACCTGTGAGCCAGTTGCAATCAAAAGAAGCCGCTTCAACGTCTCATGACCTCTGATTGTGTGAGGCAGAGCTCTTTCGCATTGTTGGGAGATCTGACGAAGGCCTTGTTTGAGTTGGTACAGCCTCACATGGAGAATATGATGCCAATTCTGGCTGAGAATCCACAGCCCGGACTCGTTTCTATACGAAACAATGCTACATGGGCAATAGGAGAAATTATCATGAAATTGGGTTCGGCGATGGAGTCATTTGTACCTCTGTCCCTTCAGCAGCTGATTGAGACTGTGAACAGACATAACTTACCTAAGACCTTAATGGAAAACACAGCAATCACACTTGGGAGAGTGGGTTACGTGTGCACTTCTGCAGTGTACCCCCAACTCCAACATTTTATCAGGCTCTGAGAAGCATCCGAGACAACGAGGAGAAAGACATTGCCTTCCGAAGACTCTGTTCCATGATTTCCTTGAACCCTGTTGGCATTTTAGCCGGCTTTATTTTTTGTGATGCCATTGCCTCTTGGGCCAACCCGAAACAAGATCTCAAACAGATGTTCCATATGATATTAATGGGCTTTAAAAATCAAGTAGGCGACCAGAGCTGGGCAAAGTTTGTGTCTCATTTTCCGGCACTTTTCAAAACACGACTGGAAAGCCACTATGGAACTTTATCATCTGCAGAGTCAATCAATACAACACAGCAACAGCAACAAACATCACATCACGTCCACTTGAACAAATGCAAAGAAGGTTGCTTTTCCTAATTCATCTTTGTATCCGCAAAAAAAACTGTAAAACTGGTTTGGCTGTCATAAAACCTCGATAAGCCTGACTCTTAAAACGTTTCAAAAGGTTTTAAGTAATTAGTTCATTTAAGCGAAATCATTTGCAAAACATGCACGGGTGGTTACTGATTAAACGACCAGAAAGTCATAAATTAGGATAATTATGAAATTAGGATCGAATCATCCTTAACTTGGTATTGCATATATTCATTCAAGGATCAAATTTGGTTTCCTGTTGATATTACAAAAGCTGAAAAGACTTCCTCCTTATCAAGCACTAGTCATACATGCTTTTCATTTTATTTCATCATGTTAATCAAACAAATATAATCTATGATCAAAACTTCATGATTTTTTATGATTTTTGAAGCCAAACGTTTTGCTTCACTATGATTCTTGAGTTTCATCGTGCCAAACTTGATTTTGAGGATAAATGCGGTTATAAATCTGACAATTGTAAGCTTTTATTTAACAACCATACAAGCTCTTAAACAACAAACACTTAATAAACAATAAAAGAGTACAATTTCTATCTCTTGGTGTCTTACTACAAAATTCTAAACAAGGCAAATTAACAAAAAAACGAAAAGACAGAACCTTACGGTATACGTTATTCCTCAATCATATATAGAAAGCGAAATTGAAAAAAAAAGTTTAATTTGAAATTCTGCTCTCGATAAGTTTTCCAATGATACCACTCAGAACTCTGTATGATGGATATATCAATCGGCCAAAATTGTCAGGTCAAAAAAACCTAGTTGATCAAATAACTCTTCCCCCACTAAAGTTGTTCGGAACAATTACCGTGACTAATGTACGTTTCTAAGCCAAAAATTGAAAATCAAAGGAATGTGTAACTATTGCAATCAAATTGAATGACTCATACAAGCTAAAACAATCAACAGCTTATTATAACTTTTGTGCCCGGCGTGTTCCTGTTTTTCGCTTCCGTTTCAGAATAATTGTCATGATGAATTTTGACATGGCCATTTTGTCGTATGACAATGGTGCATCTAAAATCATTTCTGAAAACAACATTAATGTCAACTGTATGACTAAAAATTATTAAATTTTTAACAATTGGAAGAAAACTTAAAAAATTCTTCTCATATTTATAGATTGTTTGATCAAAGCTTAAGGAGATTTCACAAAAGGAGACGTGATTAATTTAGTTTGAAACAAAACCTCATTCGAACATTATTTCGTTATTGATTTTGTTCTTGTGAAATTATTGTGCATTGAGGAGATGGCGGAAAAACAAAAAAAGTGATATTGTCGTAGTTTACTTCAGGTAGGTAACTATTTTCAACGTTTAAGTTCAATATATTTTCATATAAATTGTAAACATTTCACAAACTGTGCTAACATTTCATTTAATTTTTTGGTAACATGCTCTATTCAGTTGACCTCAAATTACTCAAAAAGTTTTGTATAAATTAAGTTCCCATTAAATGAATTTTGTGAAAAAAAATTTCAAATTTGATGACAGGCAAGCTAGAGACGCAAATATTGGTTCAATTTTCAATTTTATCTGGCTTATCTAATTGGCCTTTCTGTTTCGTACCCAAATCCACAAGTTCAAAAAAGTATAGAACGTAGCAACAAGCTTTTCATTATATTTTCCCTGGCAATCTACTTTTATCGCAAAAGTAAAAAAAAAAGTGGTAGTATACAACTATAGCTGCTCAAAGCTTCAGATTCACCTATGCAATAGAAAAAGATTGTATCAACTGAGAGGTTATGATTTAGGACTTAAACTGTGAAACAAAAATTGGTACAACTTGCTTGCCATGTCATGCAAGATCTTCATAATTCTTGACACAAAAGAAAAAAGTTTTCCAGAAAATTCAGATGAAGAAAAAGTTTCTGGAAACAATTTTAGCAGTTGAAAAGGGGAAACTTTGATCAGTAGTGGTTTAGGCATTTTTTGCTACAGAGTTGCTGAAGTGGCTCTACATAAAGCTTACAGAACGTAAACAAAAAAGAAAAGCATGAATCAAGAAGCTGCGTCAGTTGTAAACCCACTGATCGCTAACAAATTGGATTTTTAAAAAAGCTTCCGCAAAATTTTTTGTATTCTTATACAGTTTTCCTGAAAGAAATGCAATTCCTCGGTTCATTTTTAGCCATTCAAGGATTCTTATTGCTGTTGATTTTTAATTATTTAAAATATCTTGTAGATATATTTAGCAATGTAGACTATGTTCAGACTTTGGTTTTTTATCAGGCCCTACTGCGACCATTGTCCAGACTATCGTGCGACCGGAATACTTTCCCGACCCTGTAATTTGGGTCGCACAATGAACCCCGAGTGAGTCCTTTTTGATGTTGAAGTTGGTGTGTATTACCATATTATGTTTAAATTTCTCTTGGTTATCTTGTCAATATCTTGTTTCTTTCTACGCAATCAAAAATCTTGCAAGCTTGTTAAATTTTTAGTGTTTTCTTTCATTTTTTAATGTAGCACGGCGATATCTTAGCAAGATTTCCGTGTTTTAATATGTTTCGATCAGGGTACCTCACTGCGTAATCAATTAGCAATTTCAAAATTCAAGTACAGTTTGTAGAATTTGAAAAAAACTAGGGTGGGGGAAATTCCTTATTCAAATCCCAACAATTGTAATTATCTAAATTTTCGTTAAAACAGAGAACTAGAGTAGTGGTAACTTCAAGTGCCTATTATCCTAAAATAACAGAAAGGGGTATACCAGGCCCTTCTATTACTCCTAAGATTCAGATTGGAGGCAGTCGTTTGTATTAAACAGTAATTATAAGGTTCGATTGAGAGTTGTCTAACCTCAGCTAAGACCTAAATATATGGAAAAGAAAACAATTATGAAATAGGTGGCACTATAATTGAGAAGTATACCAAGTTCCCAATACAACTATTTAATACTAAGAGATCAATCTAAGATCCTAAAACTACTAAGAGTGAAGATGAAGGGAAGCTCGTCGTAGTTCACTCCACAACCCAACCAGACGAGTATTAATCAACTTGAATAGAACACTAAGACATTGCCCATCAGGTACTTCAGGCTACTGCAGACCGTGATAATGTCTACCTGGTTCGCCATTCCATACTAAATGGGTTAACTTAGCTTGCCAAGTCGTCAACGATCAGGCAGCCCTGACCTCAGAGTGGCTTTCACTATTCAGTCTCCTAAAGGAGCGCGGCCGATTAATACTCTCAGAAGCACTCGTCTTGAAGGCGTCTGTAGTTCCCCTCTCCAAAGTCCAAGTCCCGGGAAATCTTAACTTAACCTAATAGTGATTGATCTCTGTAAAACCACCTATGTATACTAAGATAGATATGTTAAGTTCTGGTTTAATGTCAATTCATAACACTAAGAAATTACTTAACTTAGAAATTAAAGATTGCAAAGTTACCACAGACCTTATTCCTAACTAAATCAAAGTTATATTCAACCAAGGTGTGTTCTCAAAAAGTCTCCAACCTATTTTCTATTTCTCTATTCGATCTCTGAGTCTACACCGACTCTATCGAATAATCCTAAGAAGTTAGAAGAATCGAAACTAAGGAAAGACTATTACCGCTGAGAATAACGAGGATTGTATAATAAGCAGTGAATTTAGAATCAGGCAACTGGGTTAAGAAAACGGCTCAAAAATCAGCCCTATTTATACTCATTATCAATGCGAACAATCAAGATACAATACTAATCTTAGCACCATGATTTATAGTGGGGGTCGTACGGGATACCGAATATGGTTTACTTCTACAAAATTCCTAGAAATCATTCGCGAGGAATACCATTTATAGAATGCATTTGCACTTTTCTAAGAATTCATTCACACTTCCAGAGATATCAAAATCAGTTAAAACATGCTGAGGAGAATAATCTGACTTTAATAATAGCTATCTAGAATCATCATTTTGAATCGAATATTGGTTAACAGTACCATTTCTCAAAGATTCGTTTATATCAAATTGACTTGAATCAATTTGCTCTTGTCTTGATAAAACTGGTAAGTTAAATTTTCTAAGTTTTAATACTATAGTTTGAATCAAGATTAATTTCGGATTCGGTTTATACGCGTCAAATATTAAAGGTTAGTTTAACTTTCTACGTTTCTAAGTTTATATATTCTACACTTCTCCCTCGGACTCAACTATTCTCCTGAATAGTTATAGATTACCTCAAGTGATTAGCGCCAATATGTGAGATACACGGTATTATGAGATTACAAGAAAGGTACAACACTCATTAAAATGTGGAAGACTCTAGTTTATTCTGTTCCCTGACCCTACAAAGTAACTCTGTGTGCTGTGTTGGGTGTATATTTTCCCCTGATTCTTCATTGTTATCTTCACGACAAGGTTGTTCCTTTTGTTTAGAGCATAATTTTTTGTGTTTCCATAGTAGGAAAGCTGCTGTAATACAGATAGTTGAAATCCATAAAAACAGTCCCAGAAAACTTATCACATTATTGAACGTTCCACCGGCTGCGTTTTTTATTGATTGCCTTTGACTGTGCTGGTGAAACTCCCGTACTAATTTTCTGATAGTTCCGGTGTCTATTTCTAGTGGTGGTTTTGCTTGTAGTTCAACTTTTACATGTTCCAATACTTTTCTTTTGTAGTCAAATGTGGCACTTAGTGAGTTCAGATTGTGGGTTTCTGGGGTTGGCAAGGTAAATGCTTCCTCAAGTAAGGGGTTGAGGCTTACCTTCATGACAAGCCCAGATTCGTTCTGACAACTGTCTGTCGAGGGACGAAGAATCAACCTTCCGTTAGGTATTTCAATTCTCCCGTTACAAGAAGGTTGTACGATGCAACTCTGACATCCTCTCAATTTACTGCTCTGTAACGTGTTTTCTGCGATGTCAGTTATCCAGTATTTTGTAAATGCCGACAAAATAAGGAATTTTGAGTGCGCCAGATAGGTTGCCGTAGGTATTATTGGTAGATGAATGACATCAAATTTGCAAGTTTGTAAAACAGCTGCCTCGTGACCGGAAAACAGACTGATCAGGCAACCAGCTTGTTGGTTTCCAGTCATTGGGAAGGGTTGTTCGCAAAGTTTCAGTCGTTTCGAACCTTGACAGGAGAGAATCTGTGTTTCATCAACTTCGGCAAAGTTTGTCGTAGCTTCCGAGACGACAAGCAGTTCATGCTCGAGTACAAGCACTGAAGCTATGGTTGAATTTGTAATAGGTTGCGGAAGGGGCACTCCTTTAAAGACCTTATGGATAGGGCTTTGACTTGACATAGGGATTTCGATTTTCAATAGGAGTCCATTGTTTCCAATAAAAACATTACGAAGTAGCTCAAGTTCATAGTAAAGACTAACATGCTGGAGTGGTATTGACATCGTCTTGCGATGGAATCAGAGGGGTTGTAAAATTTGTCGTAGTTTGTCTGGTTCAACAAGTCTTGATGGTATTCTTCCGTTCGACAAGTCCTGAAAAGCCTCTCGAACTTTGCTATTGAATTGCTTCAGCTCATATTTGAAGGATTGCACTTCCGAATGAAGAGATACTAGCGCGAAGGAAACGTTATTGATCACAATTTGTGTTTTGAGAAAGAAGGTGAACACGTCGCTCCTCTTGTGGTCGCAGACTTGGGCCTGCTGTACTTGTTCCATATCTTGTTCAAGATTGTTAACAGCGTTCTCTACGGTTCCGAAGTTCCCAGCCGTATAGTTCATGATAGTTTTCATTTGTTCCTGCTGTTTTAAATTTTCGTTGCCCAGGATGTGTATTGTGTTGTCTGTGTCGCTTGTTAAATGGTGTAGCTTGTACTCCATGCTGTCTAAGTGACTTGCAATTCGCCGCATCTTTTCTTCTGAGTCCTGACAAAGATGGAAGATGGAGAGCATTTTGCAAGCTGTTTTTTCTACTATGGGCTCCAAAACAAGTGCGGCAGCAGCTCCCGCTGCAAGCAAGGTTATTGACCTTCTCTTCCTGTTCGAGAGCTTTGAGTTTGCAAAAATCTTCACATCTCGAATCAGCGGTGTCCTGTCTTCTTCGATCTCGGAAATATCTTTTTGTAGTGACGTGATCAGGGTATTCTGACTGTTTTCGACGATGCCGTTTAACTTTTGGTTATTGCAATATCCCCATTGCGCCTCTTTCCACACACGAGTCTCCATTTCCTTCAGGGTTTTTGAAAAGTGTTTAAATGCGCTCCAATTGATGTCCAAGGGTTTTGGAAAGGGCACTGCAATTTCGATCAATTCAATTGAATCAGCCAGAGCAATCGGAGTCTGTGGGACAAACGCAATGTTTGCTCGGGTTGTTACTTCTGCTAGAGTCAACCGGATAACAAGAAAAAGATAGCACCACTCCACTAAATACTTGCAAAGCTAGAAAAACTGCACTTGAAGCGAAAAACTTTTTCTATACTGAGACCTAATTTTTTTTTATTATTCTAGTTTGTTTCATATTGTTCTTTTTTTAAAAGAATTATTATTTTTTTTAAAACTAAAACTAGGCTATTAATGAATTGCCTTTTTTCCGGTTTTTTTTTAATACCAAATTTTCTTATGCTTATTTCTAATATTTTTGTTGTTGTTTGAAAATCTAATTAAACCTTAAAAAAACTCAAATTAAATTCAAATGCAATCTGGAATCCGTTTCGACCACTGTTTTATGCCTAAACGTTTTCTGAAGTCTTAATCGCGACTTTTTTTAAGGAAAATTTTGATACTTTTATTTTTGGTTAGCTACAAAAAAAGGAGAAAAATTTTATTAGTCCATAGTGATTATTATTAAAAAAGCGTTCAAAGTACATAATCTAGAAAATTAGTTTGTTCCTGGCTTAAGTCTAAAGTCGAGTTTGTTATGATGATTCGTCATAGGTGCTCAGATCAGGGTTTCATTCGTCATCGATTCCGTATCTCTTGGGGAATCGTTTTGCTCGTTTTGGACGTCCTTCTGTTTCTGAGATCAGACATGGGCTCGGTGTTTCAAGGTTGAGTGTTGTTGGTGCTCTCTTTACCCCTTTCAATTTATGAGGTCTCTGCATGTCCATGAACTCCGTGTTGATAGTCTTCTCGGGAGTAGTGTTCAGTTGATGCGTTGTCTCTGGCAGGTTTGCAAGTTCAGAGACTGAGGGTGAAGTCTCCAGTTTGGCCCCTGTCATGTCCTTTCTCCCATCAGGTGCGGTCAGTTCGGTTGCCTGCGTTTCTTCAACATCCTGGGTCTTGTTGTCTACCTCTTCTCTGACAGATGGAGTTCTCTCCCGTTCCTCAAACAGGTTGTGAAAGAAGTCATCTTCTTCCTCCATCCATCTGTATCTTTCCAAGTTTCGAGGGAGAGCCCTTCGTGCAGATTTCCTCGAGAAGAATCCCGAATTTGCTGTCTCCTCCTGGTCATCCACTTCTCCAGCTGGTGGCCGTCTTCCTGGTGCTGGGCGAGTGAGGACTCTGTGTTGATCAGTTTCTTCTTTTACGGGTTTCAGTCTGTTATAATGTACAATCTGCCATTTGTTACAGGTACCCGTTTTCGATATTTTATAGTGCACATCAGAAGTTTTCTCTAACACAATGTAGGGGCCGTCCCACGGCAGAAAGAACTTTCTCGATTTGGCTTTGTGGGGAGCGAAAAACCAGACGCGATCACCGTTGCTGTAGCTTTCTCCAAAAATTTCTTTACGATATCGGTCTTTTTGTCTCTCCTGGTTGCATCCCAAAGTTTCCCTGGCGTTCATGTGGGCTTCAAGAAATTGTTCCTCTAGCCATCGGGTGAATTCGTAACTTTGGATTTTGTGACCTGGTGCTTTGGGTAGAAGTAGGTCGATTGGGTATTTGCACTCTTGTCCGTATACCAGAGAAAAGGGGGTATGACCTGTTGTTCTGTGCACTGTTGTGTTGTAGACGAAGCTCAGATATGGAAGCATTTCGTCCCAAGTGTTCGGATTTCCAGCGCAGTACTTCAATACAACATCAGCAATGACCCGATTGTGTCGCTCAACCATTCCGTTGCCTTGAGGGTGGTAAGGTGAGGTCTTTGTTTTCTCCATTCCAAACAGCTTGCAGAGTTCCAAGATCAATTCACTGCAAAAATTTGAGCCCTGGTCAGTGTGAATTGAGTCCGGGGCCCCAAACATAAGAATCCATTTCTCCACGATTGCTCTTGCCACGATTTCAGCATTTGTGTTTTGTAAAGGTGTGCTAACTACGTAATTTGTGAAGTAGTCCGTGAGTACGAGAATATATTTGTACCCTCCTTTTGTTTTCGTTACTGGACCCAAAATGTCTGCGGCAATTTTGTTGAAACGAATTCCGACGTTGATCGTTTGCAAGGGTGCTCTCCGTTTCTTCCCAGCTGTGGATCGCGACTGACAAGTTAAGCAGTTCTCACATTTCCTCTCGATCTCTTTTCTCATGTTTGGCCACCAGAATCGTTGCCTGGCTCTGTCGAGTGTTTTCTGAAACGCAAATTGTCCTCCACTGATCTTGGAGTCATGTAGTTGTTCTAACACTTTTTCTCTTAGACTAATGGGCACTACAAACTGTCTGATATTTGTATTTGTTCCCTCCACAAGCCACTTCCAGTATAGAACTCCATCTGCAAGTTCCAGTTGTTCCCAAACACTCCAGAGTGCCACCGCATCTTCCCCGGCTGCAATAGCTGCTGCTTTCTTCAAGTTGAGTTTGCCAAGTGATGTTTGAGTACCATTCTCGTTTGCGTTGGCCCATTGAAAAACGAGTTTTATTGCAGGGTCCTGCGCTTGATGTTCGCTTGCTGCTTCTCTGCCCTCCTCCAGGATAATTTCCATTGATGCCTCTTCGTTTTCGGGAATGTTCAACTTGAGTCCATCTGAACAGCCAGGGTTTGTAGTCATTCGAACTCTTCCACATTTGGTATTGCTTGGGGAGTCGTTCTCCTTGACAGCTGCACAATTTTCGAGCTGGGTTTCGTTGGGGTAGTTGCTGTCTTTGGTCATCCCCGGATTCCCATAATACTCAGTTTGGCTGGTGTAATCACTCTCCTCGTCGGTTGACCAGCTGAGTCCAAATTTGCCTCTTGATGCCCGCTCTGCCAGTGCAGCTTCAAAAAGTTTTTGGAAACTCATTCCGTAGGGAATTTCGTATTCGTCCTCGTCGTCGCTTTCCTGCTGCTGAGTTTTATTTTGTTGGAGCAATTCGGAGTCCGCGTTCTCCAGTCCGCAATCTGAATCTGTGTCCGTTTCTATCCATTCTGTAGTCCCATCTTCGAACTCGTGCCTGGTGAACGTAAGAGTTTTTGCCATTTGAATTTTGGACAGTGGTTTA
Source organism: Convolutriloba macropyga (assembly GCF_964194025.1). NCBI lineage: Eukaryota > Metazoa > Xenacoelomorpha > Acoela > Convolutidae > Convolutriloba > Convolutriloba macropyga. The sequence goes on along the minus strand of NC_134471.1, from coordinate 39,562,318 downwards.
GTCTCTGAAGAACATGGATTAAGTTCCAGCGAAGTCAACATTTGGATATGGCCCAGAGCTTCGCTCAAACTTTCAGCGGGGGGGGCAGTCGCCAAACATCTCTTTCTTCTCCTCCTCAGTCAGTTCGGGTGTCTGGCTACACTGTCGTGAAAGTCCGTCCGCATTTCCATGTTTTTCGCCAGGGCGATGAACCACCTGGAAGTCAAACTCTTGGCGTTTTTGTAGCATTCGAAAGATCATTCCATCGTTGTTTTGCCTGAACAGCCATTGAAGTGAAGCATGGTCCGTTCTCAACACGAATTTCGTACCCCATAGGTATGGCTTGTACCATTTCATTGCCTGAATTACAGCTCGGGCCTCTCTTTTCGTTGTTGAATATTTACATTCTGCTGGCGATAGCACTCTGCTTGCATAAGCAACGGGATACTCAACACCATCTATGACATTTGAAAGTACTGCGCCCAAACTGTTGTCACTTGCGTCTGTGTCCAGCACGAATGGTGAGTTGTAGTCCGGATGAGATAAAACCGTGCTTTCGATCATTGCAGTTTTTAGACTCTCGAAGGCGGCTTGACAGTCTGGTGTCCAGGTGAATCTCCTATTCTTCTTCGTGATCTCGTGTAAAGGTTTGGCTATTCCTGCGAAGTCGTTCACAAATCTTCGATACTAGCTGCAGAATCCAATGAATGATCTCACTTCTGTGACGTTTTCCGGCCTTTTCCACTCCTTTAGGGCTTTGATTTTTCCCTCGTCGGGTGATATTCCTTCGGCACTTAATTTGTATCCTAAGTACGTAACTGAGTTTTGGTACAATTTGCATTTCTTTGGCTTCAACTTAATGTTTGCTTTCCTGAGGGCTTCAAACACACTTCGCAGATGTTCCTCGTGTTCTAAGTACGTAAGTACGTAACTGAGTTTTGGTACAATTTGCATTTCTTTGGCTTCAACTTAATGTTTGCTTTCCTGAGGGCTTCAAACACACTTCGCAGATGTTCCTCGTGTTCTTCCTCCGACTTGCTGAAGACTAGAACATCGTCCAAAAAGATGAGAACAAAGCTGAAGAGGTACTCGTTAAAAATTGTTGTCATCAATCGTTGAAAAGTGCCTGGGGCATTGCAGAGTCCAAACGGTAGTCGCAGGAACTCGTAGTGACCACCATCTGGAGTAACGAATGCGGTTTTGGGTATCGCTGACTCTGCTAATGGGACCTGCCAGTATCCGGAGGCTAAATCCAGGCCCGAAAAAACCGTAGCTCCATGAAGATGATCGGGGATTTGATCGATTCTGGGTAAAGGGAAGGCGTCTTTTCTCGTCACTTCATTAAGTTTTCTAAAGTCTACACACATTCTGTTGCTGCCGTCTTTTTTCGTAACAAGTACAATGGGTGCGCTGTAGGGGCTTTTGGATGGCCGGATAATATTCCGTGAGAGCATATCTTCAACTTCTTGTTTCACAACTGCCATCTTCCCTGGCGCGAGTCAATAGGGAGCAAGTTTAATTGGTCCAGCGTCTCCCGTATCAATACCGTGTTCCACTAGCTGAGTTTGACCCAATTCCGCATCGTTAAGGGCAAAAACATCTCGAAAACAGGCAACTGTACTCAATGTCTTGAGTCCAATTCCATGATCACTTGAATCGGATTTCACTAGGTTGCAGATCAAGTTGAGCTCATCTTCTGACGTTGGTTCGAGAGGGTAGTTTTTCTCTGTTTGTAAGGGTTCACGGCCTTGTAACTCACTCTCCGCGCCGCAAACCTTGACTTGTCCGGGTTTCTCTGTTTTCCAAAGGAATGTCAAATTCACTGTACTGCTCTCTGTGCTCATCATTAGTTGCCTGGACTGGAAGTCGATCGACATTTGATTCTCTTGTAGTATGGGTGTCCCTAATATCAAGGGTACATCTGTGTCCGGGGTGACGAGAAATTCCGTCTGAATAACCATACCCGGACCGAATGCAAGGACTCCGGTGAATTTTCCTAGAATGCGGAATGGGTCGTTCGTTGCTGATAAGACTGTGTCGTGGAAGTCCGATAGTAACATTGGGGGTGAATAAAGTTTGTACGTCTGTTCAGATATAATATTCACATTGCTACCCGTGTCTATCAGCGCTCTGTGCAACTTCCCGTTCAGTTTAGCATCAACATAAACAGTAGGTCCAAAGATGCCGCTATTGTTCTCGATACTCGCACTGTTAAAAGTTTCATGTCTCTGCGCCCTCTGCAAAATCATCTTAACAACTGGCTGCGTTTCGACGCTTCCATCTTCTTGTCGTCTTGAAGCAGTGCTACGTTTAGGGCAGCGACTCGCAAAATGCCCCCAATCTTGACAATGATAGCATTATACGTTGCTGTTCCGATCCACTCTTGCAGGGCTGCGCGATGTTCTCTGGGCTGGTGCAAATTCTGTTAGAAACCGGCTCTGTGTATCTAATATCCGTTCCATGATCTGCGTGTGACGTTCCTGTTGCTCCAGTATTTTGTTGAAACTCCTGATTTGGTTTTCCATCAAGTCACTGAGTCCCATGCCAACATTGGTTGATAGGTCTCTTATTTCAGTTTTTCTTCCACTTTCATCGTCGTCAACTTGGGTCCAACGCACATGTCCCGTCCGCCTTGGTCGATATGGGGCATTCTCAACTTTCGCAATTGCTTCGAGGGCTATAGCTCTTTGGGCGGATGCATTGAAGGTGTCCGGGTCTTCCTTGAGGAGGGTGTATCGTATTTCACTGTCCAGCAGTCCATCGATAAACGCGTCTTTATTAGCTTCCTGCCTTCCTGCTGCGTTCAAGTGAGCGTTTGCTGCTTCGCCCAATTTTCGAACTCTTCGAGAGAATTCTTGAATGCTCTCCCCTTCATTTTGCTGGAGGTTCTTGAACTCGGTTCGTGCACTTCTTGCATTAGGAAAATCTCCGATTCGATTGTTGAGTGCATTGAGAACCCGCTCAATCGTCGGTGCCGGCTGTCCTTGTACTTGAATAAGGTACTGATTTGGAAGGTTGTAGTACTCGTCCAGTGCGTAGTTGTTCAAGCAAGTGGGGAGAACTGCTCGCTGCCTGGCATCGTCCCAGTTGTTTGCCTGAGCCATCGCTTCGAAATGGCGTATCCATCGCTCGAAGCAGTCGAAGTCAATTTGCTCAATTTGCTGCTGGGCGTTGTTGTTGTTTGCGTTTGCCATTTGTTTTTCAAATTGTGTTCTACGTTGATAATGTTAGTTTCTTTTTCTCGCAAAACTGTTTCAAACACTTTGCCTTCGTTTTGAGACCCCCCGTGTCAGTGATTTTGATTTTCTTTTCAAAACAGAAATCAAAAGCAAAAACTAGAAACTACGAGTTGTTGATTTGGATTCTCAGTAATTCAAAAGTTAAAACTTTTTCACTATTGTGTAAGTTAACAGTCAATTTTTGTTAATGCCGTGTTGATGTAACTTTTCTACTTGGATCAGTCTTTATTTCTTAATTTATCTTTTTTTTGTTAATACCAAAGTTTTTTTTTTGGTTTTCACTGACAGTTCGTGAGCCCGGCTCGCGATCTTTATTCTATACCCAATTACTATTTTTTTTTGCTAGTTTCTGATAAAATATCCCTCTGTGGTCGCCAATGTAGAATTTGAAAAAAAACTAGGGTTGGGGAAATTCCTTATTCAAATCCCAACAATTGTAATTATCTAAATTTTCGCTAAAACAGAGAACTAGAGTAGTGGTAACTTCGAGTGCCTATTATCCCAAAAATAACAGAAAGGGGTATACCAGGCCCTTCTATTACTCCTAAGATTCAGATTGGAGGCAGTCGTTTGTATTAAACAGTAATTATAAGGTTCGATTGAGAGTTGTCTAACCTCAGCTAAGACCTAAATATATGGAAAAGAAAACAATTATGAAATAGGTGGCACTATAATTGAGAAGTATACCAAGTTCCCAATACAACTATTTAATACTAAGAGATCAATCTAAGATCCTAAAACTAATAAGTGTGAAGATGAAGGGAAGCTCGTCGTAGTTCACTCCACAACCCAACCAGACGAGTATTAATCAACTTGAATAGAACACTAAGACATTGCCCATCAGGTACTTCAGGCTACTGCAGACCGTTATAATGTCTACCTGGTTCGCCATTCCATACTACATGGGTTAACTTAGCTTGCCAAGTCGTCAACGATCAGGCAGCCCTGATCTCAGAGTGGCTTTCACTATTCAGTCTCCTAAAGGAGCGCGGCCGATTAATACTCTCAGAAGCACTCGTCTTGAAGGCGTCTGTAGTTCCCCTCTCCAAAGTCCAAGTCCCGGGAAATCTTAACTTAACCTAATAGTGATTGATCTCTGTAAAACCACCTATGTATACTAAGATAGATATGTTAAGTTCTGGTTTAATGCCAATTCATAACACTAAGAAATTACTTAACTTAGAAATTAAAGATTGCAAAGTTACCACAGACCTTATTCCTAACTAAATCAAAGTTATATTCAACCAAGGTGTATTCTCAAAAAGTCTCCAAACTATTTTCTATTTCTCTATTCGATCTCTGAGTCTACACCGACTCCATCGAATAATCCTAAGAAGTTAGAAGAACCGAAACTAAGGAAAGACTATTACCGCTGAGAATAACGAGGATTGTATAATAAGCAGTGAATTTAGAATCAGGCAACTGGGTTAAGAAAACGGCTCAAAAATCAGCCCTATTTATACTCATTATCAATGCGAACAATCAAGATACAATACTAATCTTAGCACCATGATTTATAGTGGGGGTCGTACGGGATACCGAATATGGTTTACTTCTACAAAATTCCTAGAAATCAGTCGCGAGGAATACCATTTATAGAATGCATTTGCACTTTTCTAAGAATTCATTCACACTTCCAGAGATATCAAAATCAGTTAAAACATGCTGAGGAGAATAATCTGACTTTAATAATAGCTATCTAGAATCATCATTTTGAATCGAATATTGGTTAACAGTACCATTTCTCAAAGATTCGTTTATATCAAATTGACTTGAATCAATTTGCTCTTGACTTGATAAAACTGGTAAGTTAAATTTTCTAAGTTTTAATACTATAGTTTGAATCAAGATTAATTTCGGATTCGGTTTATTTGCGTCAAATATTAAAGGTAGTTTAACTTTCTACGTTTCTAAGTTTATATATTCTACACAGTTTGAAACAAAAAAGTGTCATCTGCGTGAAAGATACCAAAAAATAAATGTGTGTGACCCTAAAAGAGTGTTAAATCGTCGATAACAAAGCATTTTATAAAGAATAAAAACTGCACATAGTTCGTGTTCTGTATTCTCGACCTGTCTATCCCCCATATGTGGAACAATTCAATTAACCTTGATTGGCTGCCCCACTGCCGTGACTGCTGACTGCACTCATGCGACTGCTGGCACCAGTCCTGGCACTGGCAGATGTGATCTCCCTCTGGGCCATCACTGTCTTCCCAACTATCTCGTGCCACCTCAAAGACGCCTTCTCTACCTTCCTATTGCTTGCTGTCGGTCTTTTCACCTGTACGTGTGCAAGAGCTAATTTCTGTATTATGTTAAAGTTCTAAATCAGTGGTGTAAGTATTTGAACAATCCTATGGTGTATTTAGAAAACAAAGTACCTACAAGGTTGTATTTATAAGTATTTAGTATTATGTCAGGTACTAATTATCACGTTAGAGCTATAGAAACAAAAACAAGTTTTCCCGCTGACTAGACCTCTTAGTTCCTAGTATATTTGAGCATGACATTGGCAATAATAATTTGTTGAACAACATCGATTCAGATACCTTGACGGTAGCTATGACAATCAATTTTGTGACTTACAGAAATTACACTCAAAATAGTGAAGGAGCCCAAATGCTCGTGATATGTGTTTTCACGTCTTTTTGAACGCGAACCTCAGACGGGGAACCATGACACCTATGCCTTACAATTTCCACGTACAATTTCTATATTACAACTCTTGCACACTTTTTTAAAAAAGCGATATCAAGAAAAATATTTATTTAAAATTTAAACACCACAGTTTTAAATTTCAAAACAGCCACTTAAAGCAATAAAAAGTTTATTTTGCTCAATATTTTTATAAGTTATGAAAACCCTACAATTTGTTCAATTGTTCTCCCTTAAAACTGAGGGTTGACTTTCGCATTAACTTCTGCTGCCAATGAAATGAGTGAAAGCCAACTTCGAGTTACTTAAGTTAAGTTAATTTGTGGAAAAGTATCTCTCAATGTTTCTTACCTTGTTTGGTCGCATTTTAAATGTCTTTAATATCTCCACTGTTTGTCCAAATGTGATATCATAAAAATAAAAGGATTCACTCAATTTGATGACATTTTTATAATGATAAATTTTGCGAGACACATGATTACAAAATAGTGCGTGTTCACGAAATAAACAAACAACTATATTTATTATTCAATTACACGTGGGGGTGCTTTTTAACAAGACATTGAATTCCGCTGTTGCGTCTTTTTAGTGAGGAACCATAATGATTTTAGAAAATTAGTTTTAAATCTGTTGCCAATTAGTTTGCGAGCTTAATCATTTTAATTTTATCGAGCTTAATGATTTTACTACAAGTAACATTATAGGAAAAGAGGTTCAGATACAACAGAGGAGCCTTATAATCTTCTCTTTTCACGCCGAAACACAGTTCAACAGCATATTTTTGCATATTCATAGAAACGAAAAACATGCTTAATTATCCTTGTTGTTAACCACTTCCGCCTTTTCAAGCTGAAATTACTTAGTCTGTCTCAAAAAAAGGATCAAATTTCAAAATACTCATAGGTTGACTTCTGTTTAAATCAACAGAAGTATTAAATTTACCAGTTTTGAGGAAAAAAAACCAATCCGATTGTCATTAAGAAAACAACTAAAAGGGAAATAATAACGGTTGTTCACTTCGAAATTCAATTCAATTCGTAATGTATATGAAATACTTGAATTGATTGATTATTTGAAGTTAGTTGTATTAAAAATTAATCCTGGTGAAATGATATCATTACAAATCCATAGAACCAACAGTATTTCAGACTCCTCACTTTCAAGCTTTCAAGGGCAAACGCTTTCACATTTTCAATAGTTGAAAATAATGAATCGTTCTATAGCAACCTTCTAATTGTCGGACTCTAGTTTTTTCAGTTCACGTGGAATTTGTCGATACTTTCGCCCTCCATGTGAATTTTTATGAGTAGATCGGACAGCAGATAATTGTTCAATTTTAAGCGGCTGCTCTTTAACCTCAGCAGAGCCACGAATGATGGCTCTAGAGAAGGACTGAGATACCCTTTGAAATGTGAGAGCGCGTCCCTTGAATTGGTAGTTTCCGCTATCCTCTAGCAGAGCAATGCGCTGCGATGCTTCCTTTAAAACTCGGGAAGAGCCGACTAAAGCATATTGTGCACAATGTTCGATTTCAAAGAAGTCACTGTAAGTATAGGTTAGAGTATAGTTCTGGGAAGCCTAAGTCAATTAGAACTCAAAGCCGAGGGCGCTTGCGCCCGACGCTGAGATCGGATTGTCAAAGGCTTCCCAGAACTATACGCTAATTAGTTAGACCCCAATTTCCCTGTACAAAACTCAAAGAGAGAATTCAATTAAAATTTATAGTAATATTGCAATTCTCGTGCAGTGAATCAATCCAACAATTGAATAATTGTTCAACCCTCACTCTCATTGTCACTCTTTATGGTTTTTAGAAAAATAAACTATTTATAAAAACATTTCTTTATATTGACTCAATTATAGAACTTAAAAAGTCATCTTTGCAAAAGATGTTATATTTTATGACTTTTTTCCTGTTTTCAATTAATCGCTTTAATTATCTTTGAAAAGTGCATGCTTTGTCTCATGAGAAAAAATTGGTCTTCCAATAAAATTTTCCAAGAAACATGCCTTAAGGCTTCCAAGAATTTTTTCCAAACATAGCTGGCAGATTGCCAGAAAATAGCCGCAATAGATTCGTAGATCGGCAGTCTAAAACAAAACAGTAAAAAAAGACAGACCAAAAAAATCGTCTTTTCATTGAAGGCTGATCTGTTATGTTTTGATTGAAAATCTGTAAAAGTTATTGCTGCCTCTATTAGCTGATCTCAAATAACCTTCATTTAGAGTGACACACACACATTTGACCTTATCTCTTTGAATGAAAGTAAATAAAAGTCAATTTCAAAGTGAGGAAGTCATTTTTGAGAGTGAGGTAAGTCAAGTGTGACCAAAAATTTAATCACGCGCATGTACAAAAAAGCTCGCTCAACTAAGAGCGAAAAAGGACGTCACACATGCAATTCAGTTGAAATTGCATGAACGAATAAACAAAAAGTGGCTGTGACGTCATATGGTCGTAACAAACATCATGACGACGAAATAAAAAAACAAAGCAGGACAAGTCCTGACGTACAATTCAAAGAATTTTCATTGAATAAACAAAAAAACTAGACCTATAATGGACTATGTGTGAATTGAAAAAAGCATTTTTTTAAAAATCAGATCAAAAAAATAAGAAAAAAACAGAAAATCAATGTCAAAATTCCGCACGTGAACAAAAAAACCTTTAGCGAGAAATGAAAATTTAATTCAAACAAAAAACTATGCCAAGAATGAGCTTTGAATGGATTGGGAAAACCATTTAGAAAAAAAATCCGATCCAAAAAATGAAAAAAAACAGTAAAAATCAGAGTGAAATTGTCGCATGTGAACAAAAAACCACTACCGAGAACCCGAATTTTTGTTCAAATACCGTTTTCTCACTCTACTTTAAAATTAGAGCGAAAAAAATTCACGCCGCAAAACCACTCGCTTTTTCGCTCCAGTTCCTGTTGCGGCGTGACCAAAATCACTACTCCAATTTGACTTCAAAAATCATGAAAATGTCTGAACAGATCTTAAAAAAAAGACAGCGCCCCAATACAATTCAAATTCTTTGAATTGTAAAAAACCAAAAGAAGGCCAATAATAGCCCCAGCTATCGCTGTGCGGCTAGTAAAAAGTTTGCTCAGTTGATTGCTAATTTTATACCAATTTGTAAGGTTGAACGCTTCAAGACAAGTGTGAAAAGTGAGCGAAAAACTGATTAAGTTCAAAGTCTAGTGTGATATGAAACGTGAAATCTTGAAAAAATAGTGGGACGCTTGAAAAAGTATGAAATAATGACTTCTTGTTTGATCAACTTTCAAAGTTAGTGATCGAACCTAACATTATTGTTGATTGTTTTTAACAGCGAAATTTAGATCTAAGGTCATATGAAGTGAGTTGAGCAAACTGCTATGACGGGAGAAAAAAGTCTCCCGGTGAAAAAATGGTATCGGCATCAAATGGTATTGACATGTGGAGATCAAGCGCACGCTGTGAGAAATTTTTTTTAATCTAAGAAATTATATAAAATTGTTGTCCCCTCCATTGTCTGCCATAGGCAAGAGATTGTGATGTCCATAGACGGTAGGATTCGCGACCGAAAAGCGACATCGTGTACAAGTGCCAATTTATATACAGTCATTGAAAAACAAAGTCAGCTTGACTTTATTTTTCAATGAGTGTATATAAATTGGCACCTGTACACGATGTCGCTGTCTACCGTCTACGTGCATCACATTCCCTCGTCTTGAAAGGGACAACGATTTTATAGCATTTCTTAGCTTTAAAAAGTACAATTTCTCACAGCGTGCACTTGACCCCACATGTCTGTTCGACCATTTTGGATATCATTTGGTGTAAGATGAAGTCCCAGCGAAAAAAAGTGCATCTAACCGAGCTCGGAAACGGAAAAAAAACTAAAAACCCAATCTCGCTTGTCTGATCGCAGAGAGTTTTTTTCATAACGCTTTTCTTTGTGATTTCGAGAGCCCCCTGAAAGTGTTTTCGTGTATATGAATAAAATAAATGTAATCGCACATTGAAACAGATCCTTGGAAAGTTGATTTACGAGAAATTCTGACTGGTACTTTATCAAATCAATTTTTCGATGCTTAAGCGCGCCCAGAAATGCGTGATCGAATGCAAAACGCGCCAAGAAATGCGTGATCGAATGCAAAAGGAATGCGTGATCCGCTTTCGGGACCGCATGAAATTAAAGCAAGTATGATATCGGAAGACACGCTTCAGCGCATGCGTCATCGTTGGAAATTTAATTTCATTTCATGTTTTGCATGCAGTTTTACGCTATGAAAAGTTTTAATCAATTGAACTTTCATTCGCTTTGCTATTAATGTTTTTAAAATCAACTGATGGTTAGCTAATGTTTCGGCATTTCTCCGCCATTTTGCTGTTAAGCCATTAAGTACCAAACCAGATTTCAAACCAATTAGCTACTCTCAAAAGAGATTTGTAGCATTACGTCGCCAATTCGACATTTTGATCAAGCAAATTTGCTTGTGAATATCGGCATCGTCCGTTCGCCGGAATTTGAGGATCAGTGAGACAGGTTGACCGATTTGTGTCACTATTGTCCGAAATTTTATGTCAGTAACATCCGCACTAAGGTGGCTTCTAAAACTTATTAAAGGAGAAAAATGGGATATAATTGGTTCTTCTATCAAAATGCGGATCTTGTCCGTTTGTGCCCCCCAGTACGTTATGCTCCCCCCAGTTACAGAGCACGTGTCATTACATAGTAAATCATTATGTAAAAATATTGCACTTGCATCTGGGGTTTGCAAATAATATGCACCCACTAAGCGGGGGGGGGGGGGGCTAAAACGGAAAAGATCCCAAAATGCATTGACGGATAATTATAATTTTAATTCGTCAAACTTTTGAACAAAAAATAACAGTTAAAAAGTTCATGTAAAGTGAGCTGAACTTAAAGTGAGCAATAATTTTTCGTTTAATCCGTCAAGGCTTCTGAAACTCATTAATGGAGAAAAAGTGGGCTAAAAGTATTTCATATCAAAATGATGTGAGGGTTTATTTTAATAATAATTTGTCAAAGTTTTGAATATAAATTAAAAGTGAAAGTGCAGTGTTTACGATACCCCTGCTCACAAATTGCGGGCCTTGATGACAAAAAAACGTGATTTTGATATCAGTGACGCAATTTGTAAGGATTGTCCGCTACTTTATTGCAACTGCTGTCCACATTTAACCACATTTATTCTATGCGGTAAGTAGTGTCAAAATATTGTCACTCATTTTTGCAAAGGCGGACCCTGCTGAATTTGTAGGATTGGCGACTTAAGGAACAAAATCAGTCTCCGTCTCAATTGAATAATTCCAAAGTTGTAACACGTTATCTCTGTAATACTATGTCTCATCTGCATCTCGGGTACTATGACTTTTCTCTGATTATTCAGCTGCAAAAAAGCAAACCTGATTTAGGGAAACGGTTGATTTTTCCAAACATCAATCCACTGTTTACAGTGAAGTACTGTTTACTGACTTAAAATTGAGCTGCTTTTTTCCCTGTTTTTTAAACCGAAAATCAACAACAACGTGAAAAATGTTTTGTAGCTCTGCCTTAAAGCTTAGCATTCTCATGGAGTTGTTTTAAAATGTCTGATTTCCGGGATCAATTAATTGAACTCCCGTAATAGACAAAAAACGTTTCCACAGATATCAAACATAACCGACTAACGTCGGGTGAATTGCTCTCAAACGACCGGCGAGCGGTTGGCTTGGTCAGTAGCTAGCCACGGGGGGGGGGGGGTGCACCGGGGGCTGATGGGGGCAGCACTGGGTGGGGGGGGGCAAAAGCGCGGTGGGGGGGAGTGGGGGTGTCAACAAAGGGGGGGGGGTGTCAACCTCTAGGAACCGCCCCTCACACCATAAGTATAAGTATAAGTCTCCAAGACAGTTTGAGCTGAAACAGACCTGAAAGGCTCTAAGAGCACATAATGCCCGCTGGGCGCTACCTGTTTATCCCGTTTTTGAGGACGAAAAGTCAAAAGCGTCAGACGAAAAATTGGTCAAGCGAAAGATCGCATAAAAAAAGACCGACAGGACTAATATAATTGCTACAAACTTCGTTTGAGAGCAATTAAATACAAAACTTGTTTGCTATCAGGGTCCGTCAGGTAAATTTGAACATGCAACAACAGTCACGGCAAATTCTATAATAGCCTCATCATCCAACCATGTTGTATTGCCGAACTTGTTAGTTTCTTCTGAAAATCGGTGATTGCGAGGCATTTAGCTCAAAAATAAATTGCAAAAGCCTCGTCGAAATTCGAGTAAAGAAGGATATCAAGAACACTGTATTTCTTGCATCATTACTTTTTCAGATTTGTTTGGCTAGGGACTTTTTTGTTACCATCACCAGGATTTTTTTCGGACACGCTTCTCTGCTGCATTGGGAAATGAAATTTTCATCCCCGAAAACTGATAACAAGACAAGAATGGCAGTCAAACTTTTTAATTTAGAAGACGTTATTGCAATTATTTAGAAGACGCTATCGCTATTGATAATTTCGCTCAAGTGAAGTGAGCAATCGGAACAAAGTCAGAAAAATTGCACAACAATTTTTCCAAAGTTTGGAAAATAGCTGAGAGACACAGCCTAAGAGGGGGATTGTTGTTCAATATAAAGTTTCTTTACTAAAGTTTCCAAAATCATTTTTCTCCAAAATTTGATTGTGTATCTGCATGAACCCTTTATAAAAGATTGACATGCATGCCTTGACTGATTATTTCAATCCACCTGTGTTCTTCGGATTCGTTTGCGAGCCGTTTCACTCATAAATACGGCGCCTTGCTCATAACGCGAAACCAGAAAACAAAATTAAAAACGATGTTAACTCTTTCCACTAAATGCATATAACGCTCAAAAAACCTAATTTACCAAAACTCTTCGGAAGAAAGCTTAACAATTGTTACCAATAAGTGATAATTTATTATTTTACCCTGCTTGATAAGATTCACTGAAACCGGATCAAAATTTGGTTCTATTTCATTACAAATTAGACCACACTAACAAAACGTTTGCAGTATTTTCAAGATAAAGGGGAAATGACTTACCTTTTAACATAAAATGTCGGGATCAAAAACCCAAAGCCTTTTTTAGATCGTAAATAGCGCGTGAAAAATGGTAGCTTGTACATTAACTTCAACGTTGAAAGTTGCGGCGAGCTCGTCGAAAAATTCTATGTAAAGCCTAGGTTTGCTGAAAGTCGTATCTCAGAAAAAAAAACAAAATCCGAAAATCCCACTCAGTCAGTTTTCAAATGTCTTTCAGTCGTGCCTTCATTCCCTCAATATGATAGATCGGAAAACGTGAACGAGCCAACTCTTTATCCAAATGCTCTGATGCACTTTATTAGCCCCTGTCCCTCTTTATCCTAGTTGCTTCACTACCTGATATAAAAGACTTGAACATTACCTGACTTCAACAAGTTTTTCAAAAAAATAAAAGTTACGTTCCCGTCCAACCCTTGTGCGAAATTTCATTGAAAAACCTTTTTTCCTCTGAATAAGCAAAATATTGAACTAACCCGTCTTCGGTAGCTTAGCTGCAAAAATTCGCTTCAAAAAGAATCCAGTAATGATAATCTCCACGTATAAAAACAGTGCAAATTCACGTGCTTTAAATCCATAATTTCCACGGCGCAATTTTTGATGCATTAATGTTTAATGAACTTTGCTTTCAACAAAATTTTGTATCCCCTCATAGTTCTGATTTAGCTTGTTTTTCACATAGTGAATCTCAGTTTCATCAGAAAATTGCCATAATGAAGTTAAATTGATATATAACACGCAGGATTTACAAATAAATGAAATAATTCAAAAGGAACAAAGTAAGAAAAACGACGGATATCGAGCCAGAAAACTGCTTCCAATAAAATTGATAAATTTTATTTTCATTTTGATATTTCCAGCAAAAACCCAATCAGGCGTGAGCCTCAAATCATATCCAAGGCAACTATTTAACAGTTTACAATCATTATAGATAACACACACCATAGTAACATACTTAATCTTGGATCACGATACTTTCATCTTTACAACTTCACAATTTTGAGCTCCCGTTTTGAATCAGCAATTTCATGATCTCGAATACTTTTCTGCAAAAATGGGCCCCGGCATTGTGACAAAATGGGAAGTATAATTTATATAATTCAATAATATGATTGCGAGTTTCAGGTGATTTTTGCTATTCGGAAAAAAACTAACAACCAGTTAAAGCAGCTACAACCACGTATAAAGTCTGTTCCACTCAAAACCTATCTCCAGTGAGAAATTTTATTGATTAGCCTGTGTAAATGGTTATCTAATTTTATCATCAAAGAAGTAAGCTCCAGCAACCCTCACTATCGAAGAAAAGAAACAGCCACAGCAAATTGACACATAAATGGCACGTTGATCGTCAAACTCTGTAAGCTGATTTAAAAATTCAAAACCAAACATACCCGGCAGATTGCCGGAAAATAGCCGCCATTGATTCCAATAAGCATGATTGGGATTGAAATAACAGAAGATATTGAAAAAAAAAAGATTTTTGTACAAAAACATTTTTTTAAGTCCAATTTATTTTGATGGCATTTCATAGTTGAACATGATTCTGTTTCTTAGAGAGAGGCTACAGGGGCTACTATCAATAACAATAAGCATTAGAGATAGTAACTAAGACTTAGGAGCGACGTTCAAATAGCGGGCATCTAAAATTGGGCTTTATGGGTTTATCCCGTTTCTATTTCTGACTTCAATTTTTTATACCGACTCTGTTCATTTTGAATTGCTTTGCTTAGCAACTGATGTTCAAATTCACTTTTAGCAGAATGAGAGAAGAGAGAAACTAGCCTAGAGAAGTCAAAAAGATTTCACGCAAAATGTCGAAAAGGCGGCAAAATGAGGTAAAGCGAAAAATTTTTTTATTCGACGAAGTAAAAAAAAAAAAAATAGGAGCGCTATAATAGCCGGCTGAGAAGATGAGGGCGGCTATTAAATACCCGGCAGATTGCCGGAAAATAGCCGCCATTGATTCCAATAAGCATGATTGGGATTGAAATAACAGAAGATATTGAAAAAAAAAAAAGATTTTTGTACAAAAACATTTTTTTAAGTCCAATTTATTTTGATGGCATTTCATAGTTGAACATGATTCTGTTTCTTAGAGAGAGGCTACAGGGGCTACTATCAATAACAATAAGCATTAGAGAGAGGTAACTAATATTTATAGGAACGACGTTCAAATAGCGGGCATCTAAAATTGGGCTTTATGGGTTTATCCCGTTTCTATTTCTGACTTCAATTTTTTATACTGACTCTGTTCATTTTGAATTGCTTTGCTGAGCAACTGATGTTTAAAATCACTTTTAGCAGAATGAGAGAAGAGAGAAACTAGCCTAGAGAAGTCAATAAGATTTCACGCAAAATGTTGAAAAGGCGGCAAAATGAGGTAAAGCGAAAAATTTTTTTATTCGACGAAGTAAAAAAAAAAAAAAAATAGGAGCGCTATAATAGCCGGCTGAGAAGATGAGGGCGGCTATTAATAACCAAAAAACATTTCTCAAAGTCGTCAAATTTCAGATTCCTGATTGTTATCATGAGTGGTAATAACTTGCAGAACAATAGTTCTCATTCAACATCATACTATCACATCTATTTCTCGAACACAGCACCCGCTTTCACATAATTGGAAGCTATAGTACATTGAAAGCAGCAACTTTTATCAACTCAATAGGTCCACATTTACTAGATTTACAAGTTCAACTAAAGCCGGGCAGTTTCTTTTTGATCAGCAGTTAATAACGAAAAGTCCCGTTGTGATGTTTCAGTTCATTTATTTAACATTATGGATATGTTGCTGTTTCTCCAGTAACTCCTAATGATTGGGTTCATTTAACTTTTGACTTTTAGACCAGCTTCTTGGCGATGAAGAACTTCTTAAGATGTTGGACCTGCCAGAAGCCAAGGCCGACCAGAATCACCAATTGGAACATCGCCCAGACTACCACTCTCTGGCTAGTGGATTCACTCGTGTCACGGAACCTCTTCTCTCGTTGCTATAAAAATCAATAACAATGGTCACTATTGCGCTATCTGTTTTAAATCCTCAAAAGCCATAGCTACACAATTTTACACCTGGGAGATTTGCTATGAATAGATACAATTCGATGAAATTTGTAGTGGCCAGTCCCACCCTGTAAGGAAAAAAAACAGGTTCGACCATTGTTAATACAGCTGAAACTAATCCATACTGCGCAGAAAAACTGTAATTTGCCATCAAAGTTTTCGCAACCGTTGTTTCAAGATTATCCAGGTAACTTACCCTCTGGTAATTCTGCTCTTTTTGGATCTGTTGGACTTGATCATTCAGTTGTCTCAATCGTAGCTGCAGCTCAGACAGCTTGTCCTTAGAAGCGATCTCTTGGTAGTTATTGGCGTGCTCTCCGACCTAAAGAAAAAAATACTGTGATAATGATTCATGTACTTATGAATGTGGTTGCAACCAGCGTATTGCGGAATGATCCTTCGAAAGCAAGAGTTCAACTTGAAACGATCTAAATCTTCCTAACATACAAAGGTTGCCAAACAAATTTGTCCATCGAACGTCTTTGATTTTGGCAACCCGACCTCGGACCAGTTTGACATTTTAGCAGGTGGCAGCTGGAGATCTGATCAAGCCATGCACTCATTCAAAACAATCATACGCGTGGAGCTGTAATTACTTAAATAGGGCACTGTTCTTAGTTTGATATCTTTATCTGGCTACCTCTATACACTGATAGATTTCGCTGTTTATACAACAAACAGATGCGCCAGTGCGCTAAAACATAGTTTAGTTCCACATAGTGTGCCTAATGTTCGAGTATTTGCAACCATTTTAAACCACTACAAAAGTAAGTAGTTGTAGCTGGTCGAATTGCATGCTTTAGACGCCTTCAACATTTGACAAAAATATTTAGCTCAGGATTACGCCACCAAACATACACTTTAAAATATTTAGTATAACCGACTAAAGTCGGGTGAAATGCTCTCAAACGAGTGGCGAGCGGTTGGCTTCATCAGCAGCTAGTTGCGACTTAGAAAGGTTTAGCTAGGTTTAATTGAGAAGGCTGAGTGGACCGAGGGTGGAGCACAGGGGTTGCCGAAAGTTCGTGGTTATGCGTAAAATGACGTAGAGTACGGTGGACACGAGGTAGGGGCGTGGAATTGGGGTGGGTGCGTAGGGAGGTAAAATAGGGGTTAAAACTGTTAAGATAGAACGGCGTATGGCTCTAAGAGAACTGCTCTGAGACGATGCCCACCGAGTGTTACCTGTTTATCCTGTTTTTGAGGACAAAAAGTCAATTGGTTCAACACAAATAGTACGATTGTCGATAGTACGACAAACGGCATTAAAAAAGACCAGCGGGACTGATATAATTGCTACAAAATTCGTTTGAGAGTAACTCACAAATTAAGGAAAATCGGTCGTCACATTTTTATTCAAGTCGGTATTTCTCACAGTGAAAATCAAACGTTTACTGTAGACATCACTGACAAAAAAAATTGCATCGCTCAGAAATCAAAATTTCTCAATTGCCATTTCTTAATTTATATGACAGTTCAATTGCAATTAGTCTGCTTAATTAAGAGTAAAAAAACAAGGAGGCTCGTTAATGTGCGTTTACACATGAATTTCTGACCCGCGCTCATCTACATTTTTGAAGATGTTTGAGTTTGAAATTGTTACACAATCAAACTAATAATTGAATTAAATAATATCATGCCTTATTACAACGAGATCTGCCATTAAAAAGATTACAGACAAAAAAACAACAACAAAAAAAGCAAAAACAAAAATTTCACGGCAATCAAAACTCAAAAGCACCTAGTAACAACGTCAAATTACAATCAGACAAAACCCTAACTAAACAAACTTACGTTTTCATAACTACACAGCAGATGGGATTTCTCCTTAATGAGACTAGGTAACAAGTCGACGAAAAGAAGAAATAATGAGGCGAAATTCAAAAATCAATCAACATTTTTCAAACCAAATAAAGTCAAACGTCTTAAAAATTAGCCTTTAACAAAGAACTCTCGACTAAATTTACTAGAAAGTCATTACGCAAAAGATAGGGCCTGTCGTTGCTTAGACTAAGCCATACAAAGGGACTAAAGATACAGAAAAGCTCAAAAAATTACAAGCAATCTCCATTAAAATCATTAGCTATTCTATAAATATTGTTTTATTTAGTTCAATTGCTATCTATACTAATTGAGCTAAAATTATACTGAACGATTAAATAAGTTCACTTGGTCCTCATTTGAAAATCATTGGGATCTGTTATTACGCGATTGTGCTAAAGGAAGAGAAAAAGAAACAAATACACCACTCCCATACTTTTTAATGAAAACGCATATTGTCCTATGAAAAAAACATGAGTTACGTCATAATATCAGTTACATGTCAATTTTTTTAAAAAAGGAATTGTATGGGACCTCTCAATGATGAGAATAAGTTACAAGTTGACGAAAACAACACAAACATTGAAAAAAGTAAAAACCTTAAAAATCTCAAAAATGTATTATATCATAAACTTAAAGACTATTCGCAATAAATTGACTGCTTCTGGTAACAGCATTCATTCAATCCTCAATTAAAAGCTTATGAGACCGGTCAGCATTTTGCGGCTACCTAAAAAATAAGAGAAACAGGCAAAAACTGCAAATTCAAAAAAAAAGAAAATTGAGCCTGAAAAGTATCAAAGCCATTAAAAAAATTGTTCTGTGAAAACTTTTCTACCTTCAATTAATTTTGCAATTGGATTCTTCTTTTTAACATTTTGAATCTAATATTCAACGACCATAAATACATTAAAACCACGAAAGTTTTGAGAAAACCATAGTCTCCACGCCATTAAATGCAATAGCTGCCAACGGAAGCTAATAAATACTTAAAAATATGACTCAATGAGACGGCGAGGATGTTTGTCATTCATAGCTCTTCCATAAGACATTACAATAAGTCATTGAATATGAAAACAACAACAATTTCGGGCAAAATCCAAAAAAATATGTTGAAAACCGCGAGAAAATGTCGAAGCCATTTAAAACGTAAGCTTTTATCTGAAAACTGTATCTATGATCCATTGAATCTCATCTTTAAGCCAATGCAAATATCAATAAAAAGATAGTGTTAACATTGCAACACCAACCATAATTACGAAATATCAAAATTTTTCAAAAAGAAAACTCGTGCATCGAAGTCATAACACTAATAGTTGGAAGATAAAATCGCTAACCAGATTAACATCTTACTGAGATCGACTTAAAAATCACGAAAAAACTAAGATTGATTATCGTTAAGAAACTTTTCGAAAAGTCTTTCCATGCATTAAGTTCAATAGCTTTCAACGGAAGTCAATAAATACGCTCAGTTACGCCTCGATTGATAAAAAAGGACTTTTTTCAGGCATGAGTAATCAATAAGATATTACGATAAGTTTTATGATAAGTTTTATGGCAAAAACTAAAAATTCTGTAGAAAAGTGCGAGAAGAAAGTGTCGAAGCCAATTAAACCATAAGTTTTTCACTGAAAAACTTACCTATCATCCATTGAAGGTCTTCTCCAATCCGATAGGAACTATCAGTTTGAAGATAATGCGATAAGCTTTCAAAAGGAATCAAAATTAGGAAAAAATTATCCAAAAAATTTTTTAAAAAAGTAACGAAAACTCCTGCATCGATCTCTTAAAACCAATGATTAGAGGGTAATAACGCTAACCCGAAAAAAATTTTGGAAAAGAAAAGAAGTGAGGTCATGTCATCACTGAGACTGACTTGCAGTTCACGAAACTAAGTTTAGGATTGGTTAATGTTAAAAAAATCTCGAAAAATCATTTTTTAAAGTCTTAACAGCCATTCAATTCAATAGCTTTCAACGGAAGTCAATAAATACACTGAGTTATGCCTCAATTGGAAGAAGGATGGGTAAACATGCATAGGTAATCAATAAGAGATCATGACAAGTCTTATGAATATGGACACAACAAATACATGCAAAAACCAGAAATTCTGTAGAAAAAGGCGAGAAAAAAGTGTCGAAGCCATTTAAACTATAAGCTTTTCTCTGAAAGCTTTTTCCATGATCCTTTGAACGTCTTCTCTAAGCCAAAGGGAGATATCAATATCAGGACAATGTGATATTTCAAGAGGAACCAATAGTATGAAAATATCCCAAAAAATTTTTTTCAAAAAGTTTGAAATCTTGTGGCATTGAAGCCATATAACAAATAGTTAGAAGAAAAAACCGCTCACCAGATTAAATTTGAAGTAGAAAAGAAGGGGTCCTGTCATTACTGAGACTGACTTACAATTCACGGAAATAGGTTTATGATCGGTTAATGTTAAAAAATTTCTCGAAAAAGCAATTTTAAAGTCTTAACAGCCATTAGCTGTCCACTCAAAGCTCAGGATAGGTTCTCTTAATGCTCATCACAAAACCTATTGCACTTTTATTCAATGAGTCTATGCTATAGGACTCCAAAAATTTAGTAAAACCTTTAAAAGAAAATCTAAATTTCATTTAAGATTACGAAAACTCGAGTCGAAGCCAAAAAAACATGCGCGATTCCTTGAAAACACTTTTTTGTTCATTGGGCTTCACTAGACTGTAAATCAGGTTTGTGATTAAAGGAGCCTCGATATGAAAAGAGAGTAGTCTCTAGGGGACTTAAGAAAACAATAAAATGTGAAAAGTTTTTCTAAAAAAGCTCTCAAATAGAATTCGAATATTTTTATAGTAAACTTCCCTATGAGTCCAGAACTAGTACTACAACTTTTTATCGCCTTCTGTCTGTTAGGAACTCAAGTTGATTCATTTCGTGGTGTGAAACGTAATTTTAAATTATTTTTTTTATAAAAAAGATCTTAATTTGAAGAAAAAGTACATTAAAAGTGAAACAAAATCATGTCAAATATCCCGTGTTCACACAACTTCAATCCTTAATAACTCCTCGAAAAAAAAACGAAATTCAAAATCTTTTTAGTTTCGAATTCTACGCTGGACGAGCTTTTTAATGATACCACTCACATATCTCTACAATGAATATATCGATCGGCCAAAATTGTCTGAACAAAAAAAACGCAGTTGCGTATATAGTTCCTTCCCCCACGAGTGGGGTCGGAACAATAAGGGACTTTTCGTGGAAATCAGGTACTGTATCCATGGGAAACTAGCATCACTAAATATGGATAAGGTACTTAGAGCTGAGAAAAATGGGTTACGATAACAATGGACAACACAATCAGTGAAAAGGGAAACGAGTAACCGAATTGCTGTCACTGATTTGTAAACTTGTTCAAAAATAAATCTCTTGGATGATAATCAATTTGCTGATTTGAACTAATTTTTCTTACTGCTACTATGGTCCACGCACGTTTATAACAGTCACCTTGAAACCTGGATAGAGAATTATGTTGCCACTTTCGAAAACCTCTACTCGATAAAAGGTATAGTTGGTGGCTTAATAAGCGCTAGAATCTTTATCTATGAGATGTTTCGGCTTCAAAAGGTTGACAAGCTTAAAACTTTTCTCTATCAAATCATTAACATTATTTTGTGCAGTTTTGTTCAGCTAATCGGTAACTCTTTTATTACCAATGAGGGGTTGACATCAAAAACGCTTCAATTTCTACATGCTTAAACTTCGAGCCAATTTGCCTACTATATAGAGCGAACAGAGCAGGACCGCAGTGGAGGTAGCAATAAAAAAGTACGAATTTCTCTGCGCACGATTTCTTTTCTATATTAATTGAACAATCAAAGGCATCAAGCTAAAAACTGATGCTTTTGAAAAACACAAATTTTTTCCCAAAAATAAACAAAAATAGAAAAATAGTACCTGAATGTCGAGGTATACTCTGAGCTTGGCTCCTCCGAACCACTTGCTGGTGTTGGAGTAGAGACAGATGACGTGTTCACCCGCAGTGTGTGATATGAAGGTGAACTGTCCTTGGGCAGAGTACGTCCTGCTCAGCACCATCTTGTCATTAGGGTCTCTCACGTCAACGTGCATCCCAATTCCCTGGCTTGGAGGAAGGAATTGGTCACTCTGCTGGCTCTGAATCATCGTCTTGTAGTTACCTGTCATCAAAACACATTTATAACGTTTAATAACGTATCTTAAATTGTGTACCATTTGAAATAAAGTCTTGTTTTCTTGACCGGAGAGATGCTGATAGTGCACAAAATCGTAACCAGTTAGAAAGCAAAACGAGCCATTTTAACAACATGAATGGAGCAAATGAAAACACCACTCACCCTAAAACAGATGGTTACAAAAACATTATCTCCATCAGTTTGAAACAATTTTTATTGATGAGCTTGAAACGAAACGGTTATCGATAATATAATACGACCTTACCTGAGACCCAGGCAAACGATAAATCACTTTCTAAACAAGTGACCAGTCAAAAAGAATGACTGAGGAAAAAGAATCGTTAATTGGAGATAATTCTCATTCGGTCACAAAATTTGTTAATTTTTTATCGTTGTTTAAACCCCTCTGTCATAAAAAGTGATGGCGTTTACATTGCTAACATAAATCCACAAACAAATATTTCTGTATAATCGAGATGCCTTCGATCTAAAGAAATGAAAAACAAACAACCGCAGCATTTATTAAGCACTCCAATAACTGAAAACATTGAAAACAGAAAACTACCAGACCTGAAAGTATTCCACGGACTTTCTAATAGCCGGTATTCTCAGACCATTTTAATTGATCAGATTACTTATCCAAGCTCTAGCTTTCTGGATGGAACTCAAATAATCCAAAAGTTCCAGTTTTAAAATCACAAAAGCCCAGCGATGTAAAACGATTGTATCTTTCAAAATTATAGAACTTTCAACTCCTAAATGATTCCCTATCAAACACTTCTACAACTGCAAGCTAATAGAAAAACAGCTGCCAGATACTAGCCACGACTGGCATATACATTTTGAAGTCCTTGAAAACATCTTAATCTCCAACATTGAGAAATAATCCAACTTCTTTTTATTGTTTCCACCCAGAGACGAAAGTTACAACAACTGAAGGCCAGCTTAGAAAATTCTCTTACATTATTTAAAAAGGGGGTATGCAAGTCAACATAAACGTTAGCTACAAACTGAAACAAATGAATTGAGTACATTTTGCAGAACACGGGTAAAAATAAAAAAATCAAGAATTCAAGAATTAGTGTCAAAGCTTAAAAACACAAATAAATAAACTATATATTTATTTCCCATTAGCAAGCCAATTGAACCTGTCGTTAATGAGAAAAAATCAATTGAAGAATTCAAGAATTAGTGTCAAAGCTTAAAAACACAAATAAATAAACTATATATTTATTTCCCATTAGCAAGCCAATTGAACCTGTCGTTAATGAGACTAAATGCCAAGACAACAAAAACCAAATACGGGAAAAAACAAAAACTCGAAGAATTTTGCAAGAGCTGAGAGCTCGCAAGTCATAAAGGCCAAAATACATCAACAAAAAAATCTTTTAAAATTGAACTACGTCTCAAGAGAAAACAAATGGCACCTGTGTTCACTGAAAATATGATTTGAGACAAAAATCAAGAGAAAGCGCTGCCAAAACTCACATATTCACTGACACTTTTTACAGATAAGTAGCTTTCAGATGACAAAAACCAATAGCCCTAAAACCCTAAAACGGAACAAAATCCAATTCAATAATGCCTCATTAGAAAGTCAATGAGAAAACCATTAATGACATAAGTGACAAGACAACACATAGAAAAACTACAGGAAAAACTCAAAAATTAGCTATTACTTCCTCGAAAGCAAAATAATGAAACAACAACCATTAGCTATGAGCTCAAACCACTAACAATTTTCATTTAAGCATCATTGAAAAACCTATGAGACTTGCCATTGAGGATAATGACAGGACAACAAAAGAACAATAAAAACGCAAAACTCAGAAATTCACTTTGAAACCAAAGAGTGTGAAAGTCGAAAATTAGTATGTGTCCATTTGGGGGAGGGTTACAAGCAGTTGCGTCTGTATACTATTAGAACACATATACTAAACATTCTCAACATTCGCAGCAAACAATGTCACATGCACGTGAAAAAAATGTTCAAGAATCAATCTCTCGCCCCACTTCTAAAGCAGTTTCAAAAATTTCACGATCTTAAATTACTCGCTTTTTCGTTCCTTTTAATACTTCAGACTGATTGAAACCACTACTCTAAATGTGACTGCTCAATGATATCAAACATCAGAGATTTTAAAAATGTGTGAACAGATCTTACAGACAGCGCCCCAAGACAATTCAAAAACTTCCTTTGGATAATTAAAAAAACCAGAGAATGCCAACAATAGCTACGCTCAGCTAAAGCTATCGCAGCAACCGAAACGATTTTTATTTTATTTTAATTGATATGGCAGAGTTTAAAAGAATTAGTCGAGCTTAAGAATTGGTTCTAAGCGACCTTCCACCAATTACAGTGAGATATTATCAGTTGAGCTTAACTCCTCCAATTAATGAAATCAAAACTTTTTCTGAGAGTAAAGTAAACCATGTGGGACAAAGCAATTCACTGTGTGCGTCGTTGCTATTCAAGCTGATTTCAAAAACCCGATTTGAAATACCGAGAACACACAGTCATCACAAAAAACTGAAAGAAAATAAGCTGCCAGACAGAAACGACTCAAGGTTTGTCCAAATGGTACTCTAGAACCAATAATGCCCAACATATAATAGGTCAAAATATAAAATCGAAAAACATAGCCGGCAGATTGCCGGAAAATAGCCGCGATAGACGCTTGTGGCCTTCCATGAACTGAAACAACCAAAGAAATAAGAGATAGATCGACCACCAGTCCTTTAATAGACCACTAGGGATAGATTCGGACTGTCAATTTTATGACACATACGGTCTATAAGGAAAAGGTGCTCAGAGAGCTTTTTTAAAACTGATATTCGAAATCAAAATCTCAAGGTTAATACTCAAGAATTAGGGCGTATAAGTTTGGCACTACTTAGATGCACACTATTGATCTTCAACTAAAATGTTCATAAAATTTAAAGTTCCATAAGTGAGTTCAGAAGGCTTTTCTTAGTGAGGTAAGTCACGCAATTGGCCTAAAAGCAGAAATGACGTTACGCACACAAATGCTAACTGCAAAGCAATAGAAATTAGAGAAAAAGTCAATTCCAAGAAGTCAATTCAGGTCGTAAGAATCATCGATTGAGACGAATTAAAAAAACACAGCAGGACAAGTCCTGACGTACAACTCAAAGAATTTTCATTGAATAAACAGAACAACGACTAAGAATGGACTATGAGTGAATTGAGAAAAACATTTAAAAAAAATCAGATCAAAAAAAAAGAAAAAAACAGAAAATCAATGTCAAAATGCTGCATGTGAACAAAAAAACCACTAGCGAGAAACGAAAATTTAATTCAAACAAAAAACTAGGCCTAGAATGAGCTGTGAATGGATTGGGAAAACCATTTAGAAAAAAATCTGATCCAAAAAATCGAAAAACAGTAAAAATCAGAGTGAAATTGCCGCATGTGAACAAAAAACCACTACCGAGACGCCGAATTTTTGTTCAAACACCGTTTTCTCACTCTACTTTAAAATTAGAGCAAAAAAATTCACGCCGCAAAACCACTCGCTTTTTCGCTCCACTTCCTGTTTCGGCGTGACCAAAATCACTACTCCAATTTGACTTCAAAAATCATGGAAATGTGTGAACAGATCTAAAAAAAAACATAGCCGGAAATATACCGGAAATGACTCGAAGGATAAAATTTCCCATACTTACGACTTAATGAATAGAACAACTATTGTGAACCCTGAACCTCCACAAATGCCATAAAAAATAAGGAAGAATAGAAACGGCATTCGAACACAAATTGAACAAAAAAAAACTAGAAAACCTTAATGAGTTTTTTAATAGTACAAGGAAGCATAAAACCGAGTAAAGTCCCTTTGCACTTAGAGCAATGAAAAGTTCGCAAAACAATGAGCAAGTCATAATAGGCTAGGAAACTTCTCAGATTTAAAAAAAAAAAGAAAAATGGTTTAAATTTTCTCAATTTTTCTACCAAAATTCCCAATACAAAAATAATTGATACCAAGAGAACTTTAGTCAATTGGTAACCGACAATATCTTAAGTAACAAGCTTCTATTCGATTCCCACTTAAAGCATTAAAACAAAAAACAGGCAAAAAACCATTAATTTTTGTCTAAAAATCAGCTAAACTGATCAAAATCCTCCAAACTAGCAGTAAACTAGAATTAACTACTTGAACACTTCAATTCCCATCAAAACAAGCCTAAAACTAAAAAAGTATCAGAATCAAACTTCATAACCATCAAAAGTTGGAAAAAACTTCATTTAAAAGCCGCACGTGAAAAAAAAAATTCGATCGCTTAGAGAAAATTTTTTCAGACATCAGTTTGTCGCTCTCTCGAAAACAGCCGAATGAACAAAAACCACTGCCTTTTCGCTCAACTCTTCAGATTTTTTCAGCGCCAAAATCACTCCAAATTTTATTACGCGTTTCATTTCCCGCTTCAATAATCACTCCAATAAAGCTAATTTAAAAAAAGGAAAGAGATTAAGAAAAGTTAGTAATATCTGTCATTGAAAAGTGCTCTAAATACATTCCATAAAACCTCTAGAAAAGTTCCTATCAAAAACTAGAATACTAAAAAGTAGCAAAAAGCAGAATCAGAAGATTTCAGCAAAAATTCAAAAAAAAATCACAAAAACTTGCGGAAATCTTCAAAAAAATTACTCAATTATATTTAATAAAAGGACTCAAAACTGAAATCAAAATCATCAACACGCATCAAAAACAACTAATTGGACTATAATCATCCCCAAATACTATAAAAAATTGAAGAACACAAAGAGCATATAAAAACATCTTGAAAGAAATCTTAGAAAAAAAAAAAAGCTTTTTTGATTTCACAAGAGCACATAGAGCCAAAAAACGTTAAATTGAGCAAAAAGAAAACTGAAAAACTTCCAAAACAATAGGAAAACCGAATAGAATAAGAAACTTCTCTAAGTTTAGAAAAAAAGCGAAAAACAGCAAAAAATTAAGAAGAATAATTAAAAATGTTTTAGTTTATTGTCATTTTTCTTAAAAAATCGTTTAAAACCTAAGAAAATGTAATCACTTGGTATCTAAAGACTCAGTAACCAACAAGCGTCTATTCAAAGCCCATACAAAGCAATATAGCAAGACAAAACGCAAAAAAAAGGCTGAATTTCGCCTAAAATTCAGCAAAATAGCTGAAAAACCAGCAAAATGGTATAAAAACCTTATTAATGATCAAAAACCTACAAATCACTATTAAAGCAACCTTAAAAATCACAAAAAATCATAATAAGACTCCTAAACCAAAAAAATTAACAAAAAACGGTTTTAAAAAGCCGCACGTGAACACAAAATTTCGCTCGCTTACAGAATTTTTTTCACACCTCAATTTCTCGCTCTCTCGAAAACAGCGGAAGGAACAAAAACCACTCTCTTTGCGCTCCCCTCATCACTTTTTTCAGCACCCAAACCACTCTAAAATTTTCGCGCGTTTCATTTCCTGCTTCAAAATTCACTCCAAATAAAGTGAATAAAAAAAGGACTTCTCCAATACTCCTCTTCGAGTCGTAAAAAGACAGCGCCCAAATACAATTCAAATTATTTGAATTGTTAAAAAAAATAGGAGCGCTATAATAGCCGGCTGAGAAGATGAGGGCGGCTATTAAAAAGACAACACTCACTTGATATTCAGCGTTGCAGGCATTCCTATTTCGGCGTGACCAAAATAACTACTCCAATTTGACTTCAAAAATCGCGAAAATGTGTGAACAGATCTTAAAGAAAAAAAAGACAGCGCCCCAATACAATTCAAATTCTTTGAATTGTAAAAAAACCACGATGTCCCCAATAATAGCCGCTATCGCTTCGCGGCTATTAAACAACAAACGCAAAGCATATTGCCTAATATCACTATAGCCAAGATTTTAATAATAACAATGGTAGGGAGTGTGCATATATGGCAGGAGGGAATTGATATAAGTGTGGAGTATAATTGGATGAGAGGATAGATAAGGTAGTCTGTCTAGTAAACAATTATAATAACAGCTAATGCGCATTAGTAAGCAGCGGCTTTTAATATTAGCACCCGTTGTTGGAGAAGTTAAATTTTCACGAAATTCCGTCTTCAAAACCACAATAAGATCATCTATATCCTTAGTTAATTCTGTGCAATTAGTATCTTAGAACCAAATAACCATCTTAGGACTTGATTTAACGTCTAACATACCCTTGACTAGTGTCTCGTCTGGCACTTCCTCTATGAAGCACTTTCTCTCAGTCTCCGAGATATGGAAATAAAGTGATTCGCTCTCCTTAGGCAGCATCACGCACACGACGGCCAGGATTGCCAACCATTTGGTCAAGCCAGCCATCAAGGCTGAGGAATCGCGGAAGAATAAAGTCATTGCCATACTATACAGGGGGGTTTACAAAGGCCTCGAACTAGCAAGGGATTCAACCCTCAAATCTGAAATGAAAATCAAAATAATACAAATGATTAAACAAATCATTCTAAGTTCATGGTTTTCAGTATTGCCACCATAACATTTTGATATTTGCCCTAAGGTTCCTTAAAAAACTGTTTCCTTTTCCTCTTAGATTAAGACCATATATGCTTGAAACTGCAAAGACATTAGTTTGTTCACACAGGCAGATGAAAACTTAAAACTTTTCCCGCCTGGTAAAAGAAAAGAAAACAGATCTCTAATTTCTTACTGTGGTAACGCGGTTATTCACACTGAACCACGATATAACCATAATCACTTTTCGTGCATTCACGTCGTTCATTCTTTGTCTGCTAAAAAAAGATATCAGCTGAACGATTATTTTTTCAATCTAAACTGCGCGAAATCAACAACCACTAAAATTGAAACAGTATATCAGCAAGAAATTTTCTACACACAAACAACCAGCACTTCAGAGGTTAAAGTTAGCAGCAACAACAGTTTCTGTTCAGAGGAAGAGTGAATGCACTCGGGTCGGAATGACAACATTAAGTTATAAATGTCTTGAGCACTTTAAGCACCAGCTGAAAAGAAGACAAGTATATTAAAACCCAGGCAAAATAAGAGGAACCATATGCATAATGGCTGATTAGAGGCGCACATAAAATGGTTTATCTCATAAAATTTTTAAGCATTTTTGTAAATTGCTTCAATTATTAGAATTGCTTATCAGAAAGGCTCTTCTCTGCCTGAGGGACAACTCCACCTGATTATGCTGCTAATAAGTAGATCTTGTACAAACGAATTCAGTTCTTCCTCGTCCGAAAGCGGAAAAGACCTGTCATTACTAAGACCCAGTAAACACGCAACGGAAGTCAAAAATAAATAAGGGAAAAAAGTTTTTTTTTTAAAAGGAACAGTCGCAAAAGTCATGAGAACTCACAGATGCCCATGGAGGGACTCGAAAAATTTCATAGAGAAACTATTAGCACAAATATATCCTGTTATAATAGCGTTCGAGAAACAACACGGGTAGACGCCCAGAAATTACTCCTCTCTTTACTCCCTCAACTGCTTCGGTGGGACAAAAACTACGATTCATTTTTGACTTCACATTTGACTGCTGGCATTGAACATGTTGAAATGCCACCACCAATACAAAAATTCTCTGCATTTAAAAAAAGCCAAACAACCCAACTACTTACTACCGGCAAAAAGATATGTTGCTAAAACCCATTGATACGACCACAGTCACTAAAATAGAGAAAAGACAGAAGTCAGACCAAGGGCGATTTAGTAACAGTTCGAGATCAGATAAAGTTGCAGAGAAAAATGTTAGATGGCTTAAAATCAAGTTTTGCCGGAGCCAAGCTTTCGAGAGCTAGCCTTAAACAAGGCCGTGCAGAAAGGCCAACCGGAGAAGTTCAGATAATCGTTACCAGTTTCTTTTTGGGCGTTAAAACCCACATAGTCATAGATCAGTCAAAATAACTGGCAATTTTTCATTTATAAATTTAAATTTACAGCTATATCATGACATTAAACTTTATATAATTGACTATAATTTGCTGACTAGAGATGTTATTGTACATTATATATTGAAATCATTAACCGTTTTTAGGAAATTTTTAATTTTCGAAAGACAATGTAAACAAGGAGTCGAACAATCGGATCAGGAAAAAATTAACCTCCTACACCAGCTCTTAGGTGAAGTTGTTCGAGTAAACGTAAAGTTCGCTTCATATTGATAAAGCACTAAAAACAAAACGATATCTCTACCTCGGAAATAGATCAAAAAACTCAAGAGAAATTTGACAAGTATCCGTATAAAAGTTGACGAAAATTGCAAATCTGAAAAAAATTATGCAACAAATCTGTGGACTACTTAAAATAAGCGTGCTTTTGTTCCGACCCACTTGCGGGAGGGGGGTGGAACTATATACTCAAATGGGGTTCTTTTTTGTCAATTTTGGCCGATCAATATATTCATCGTAGAGAATTGAGACTTGTATCATTAGAAAGCCCGTCCAGCGTAGAATTAGAAATTTAAAAATTTTTAATTTTCGTTTTTCACAGGTAGTTATCTCGGTTGAAAATTTTGTGAATAGTAGACGGAAATACGTTCTGCAACAAAATGTTATTGGTTTTACTTATTTTTATTTTTACTTATTTTTACTTTTTTATGTTATTTAGGAGGCTTATCGATTGATTTTATCCGAGTCTTTTGGTTAATATTTCTTAAACTTTTCAAATTTTCAAATTAGACTTTTTTTAAAATCAAAATTGGCTCCAAATACGCTTTTTTTCGTTAAAATATGACGGAAGTAGAGACCTAACAAACGCTTTCACAATCTTTAAAAACTCCAAAAAAGGTAGTTGTAGTTTCGCTTGCTATAGGAGTACACCGGAACTAAAAATTTGCCTGTTTTTCGAGAAATTAACTAAATACTTATACAAAATGCATCATTTATTTTTGATTAATTGAAATATTTCACTTGCTAATTAATCTTTTTTGCAAAAGCATGGAATAATTAACTGTTTTACTGGAACGCGCAGCAAAATCGGGGCTAGGTTTGGACTCATCTTGGATTCTTATATTCAAAAGTTATTCTGATTATATTGGGGGGCGGTCTCTTTCAAACAATTTTCACATTTTTGTTATTTCTATGTCGAATGCCAACGAAAATGATTTCAAATCAAGTCCCAATTAATGGCTGAAACTATTTAAAACAAATTGGGGCAAAATGATTACATATTATGTCTTCAAATAAAACCTCATTTTTTATGCCTTTGACAATGTTTTAGTAAATTTTAATTGATTTCTTTTGTTTTGCCTTCATTTATCACTCTTTTTGCAGCCTCATGACTTCGTCACATCAATCAATGATTCAATATGGTCCTTTACAAGCTATAGGTGGCCATTTGCAAAGCTTTCAGTTGTTATCTGAAGCCTTTTAGGACTTTGAATATATTTGTTTTAAGAAAAAGTCAGACAGAAGTTTTGAAAATTGCCCATTTTTAATCGAATTTCTCTCCACAAGTAGCTTAATCTCAACATAAACACCAAACATTTTTATCCCAAGTGGTATACAAAATACTCTTTACAATAGTTTCATTTACAACTAATGGTTTCTTGGCTTGCTAAATAAAATTCACGATTTTTGATTTTTGCATATTTGCCAACATTTGAGGTTTGAATTTGATGCATTTTCATATCATCTTGCGGATAATTCTAATTGGCATCGAAAGAAAGCTCAAAAGAACCTTTTTAAGACTTCAGTGAATAGCTTACAGTTTTAACGGCAGCGAAACCGTTCTCTCACAAAATTTAATATTCTTTTTTCTTTTTCGCTCTAATTTTCGCTATTTTGTTGTCTTACGGCATATAACCAAAACCTTAGTTGCTTCTATGGATGTTTAAATAAATCTAGGGCTTTTAATTATTCTTTTTTTAATTTCCTACTTCCAAAGTTTTGTTCTCATTGTTGTCAACAATTAACTTAGTCTCATTTCGACAGCTAATCAACTTTCTGATTGTCCAAAAAAAATTTGCGCGCATGGTTATGTTTTACCTGACGTATATGGAGCTTAGAATTGTGTTTCTATAAAATTCGTTGAGTTTTCGATGCATGCCAATTTTTGTGGTTCATTTTCTCGTCTTTTTCATAAAGACCCTTTTCAAGGAGGACATTTCAAAGGAGATGCAAGCGCAAATGCAAATTTTTTCTTTCAATTTAAAGTTTTCGAAGGTTTTCAATGTCATAAATTTAATGATTCAACAATGATAATTTAATGATCAGTGCATTTTTGAGCTTTGTCATTTTTATCTCAATTCTGTTAATTTTGTAGCTTAGTATCTGTAACGGCAGGTCTACTTTCCAGCGAACCCAGATCCAATCTTTATAATGGTTTTATCTCGCCCAATGTTTATCTCGGCTTTGGTACTACACATTTTCATAATATAGGTCTGATTTTTTTTTATATTTGCCCATTTCTGATTTTATTTGTTTTCTTGCCACATTAGAAAACTAATACTGATGTCCAATTGGCGTTGAAAAAATGTGCAATTGAAGATATTTGATATTTTCAATGAATAGCTTTTTATCGGTTGCGACACCGCTTTCTTGTTAAATTTGATTAATATTTTCGTTTTTTGCCGTTCTCTTTGTAGTCGTCTGACATATTATGGATAATAACAGGTTTCAACTGCCTCCTATGAGGTATAAACTAACCTTGTCAATGATCCGAGTTGATAAGCATTAGTTTTAATCTATTTGAAATTGTTTATTTTCAAACAGAAACCTATTTTAGAACTTTGCTTTTTTAGCTCTTTTTTGAACTGCTACCAAGTCTCAATATCGAGAGCTCTCATATCTTATCTAATGAAGTACAGACTAAATTGTTTACTTCAGATTCTATCTGATTACATTTACTTTTGTTAAAATGTGTCTTTTTGTTAAAACAAACAGACTTGGATTTTTGGTCTCGTATAAAATTTGCTTTTGATTTTTATGTTTTTTTTGTTCAGTTCCCTCATAAATGGCAATTCTCATCCACTCTCTAATCTGGCATTACTTTTTTCACTTGAGGTTTGTTGAACGATATGTGAATTTTTGGAAAGTCTCATATCACTTCCTGATTTGGTAGACAATTAATTCGAAACTTGGATAAGCGGGGTCAGAACAATATGTGCTGAAGCTCATTACCGAGTCTCGTCGTTGCAGATAATTCTCATTCAGTTACAATTTTTTAACTTTGTTTAAAACAGCAGCAGCATTTATTAAGAAAACCAATTAATCAAAACATTGCAAAAAGAAAACTGCCAGACTGGAATTATTCCAAAGAATTTCTAATAGCCGGTGTTCTCAGGCTTTTTTGAATTAAACATTAGTTATCCAAGCTCCAGATTTCTGACTGGAACTCAAATAATCCAGGCACAAAAAAATCGCCCAGCGATGCAAAACTGGTGGAATTTGTGGCAAAACTTGTGGTTATCTGTGACGTTCCACCGAGAGAAGCGTTGGAGAAAATAATCGACCTAAAGAGCAAAAGACGTAACCTTTCCATTTTTTGGTCATGTACTAGTTGTTCTTTTTTGTAGTGTCGGAGCCCGTTCTGGCATTGAGGGCTCATCCCGCTCTAATGCTAGTGAAGCAAAGTGTCGGCAAGGAGCACAAAAGTGCAAATTCTGAATTGCGCTCGATGGCTGTAACGAAGTTTGTTCGGGAAATTCCGGTAAATTTGAAGTCAGACCATTTTGCGGATTAGTGAAATAATTTTTTTTAAGGATGTTGGAAACCAAGACAAAATTAGCCAAAAATGAGGTTCTTTTTTAAGCTCTTTTATCAGGTAACACCCAGTGTTTGATCTACTGCTATCTTTCGGTTTCAATTTAGGCTTTTGTGGATGGACAAAAGCGAGCTATTCCCTGTGAAGATCTGTTTCAAGCCTTAGCTCTTCTATATATTAAACCTGAAGTTACCTCGAGACTTTTGCTGTCTAGAGTTTCATAAAAATTGATGTATTCAAATTGGCAACTTCTTATGTGCCGCCGCAGGTTGACAGTTTGACGGCAAAAAAAATGCTCTCTCCCAAAACGAGTAGTAAGATAGTTACGGGTGGCTTCAAACACTGAAACTAAAGTATTTTGTCAAATTATTAGGTTGTGTAAAATTGCCTCCATATTTGAAATGTTGCAAAGCTTTTTCGGTTGAAAAAAATTATAATTCCTTCCTGTGATTCAGTCTTTCTTTTGGAATTTTTGAACTCAAATGGATAATCAACTGTTTCGACAACTCATCTACTTTTTTCAGAGCAAACATGGGTAAATCTATTGAAACGAATGTCTTCGAAGTTGCCAGTGCTGATTGGATGCTAATGGATAAGTTGATGGACAAAGACGGAATCAGAAGTCATCGTGCAATTAGATTAGATAAAAGGGTTGAAGTGTCAAAGAACTCCGGATACAAAATTTTGTATGTAAAATCTTTCTTTTGTCTCATATGAAAAAGAACTTTCGTATACTGAGGATAAAAATAGAGGTTATTGTGGCTATAAGATTATTGCACAAAACGAGTTTAATGTTGGCTAAAATATAACTGGGTTAAAAGGAACTGTTGCTTAATGCCCTCAAGATAATGATGACACTCCCGATTTAAACTATTCAGTTTATTTTAAGGCAAGATGTTGGTACTCTTTACAAGGACCATTGTCTTTCGTGAACCAATCTTGTGTTCCAAATTATACGTAAAATGTTGCCCTTTTCGCCAGCGAATCTTTGCAAGTTATCCGCGATACGTAGAACACATGAAAAATCACTTAAATTGATATGACTTTGAAGATCTTGAACTCTTATTGTCATCGCAAAACAAAACAATTAAAACTAACAATGCTGAGTCAACATCGGAGAGACTTTACTCTAACCAAATAACCAATGTCTTATTGGAGAAAACGAATAAAAACTTACGTCAAAATTTACAATAAAAATAATTCAAGCTTCTCTGAACTAGCGCAAAATTTTGAAAGCGGTGTAAATAATTCACTCAGAACTGATCCTGGGAAAATGAAGCCAGTAAATATTGAAATATTTTATCACTGGTCTCAAAAAAGTTCAACTGCAATCTCGATACCACAGAAAAACTGTAAACAAGACTATTGCAATTTTGGACGCTACCAAATTACGACACATTTAGGCGATTTCTATTGCTTGGCGTCAAGTTTTTCAAGCCCTTTTTGTCCTAGAGAGCATACATCGCTCAAGTATTTACAAAAACATGTCGGAAAAATGCATTCGATAACTGAAAGTCCTAGTGTTGTCGATGAACTAACATTGTCAATAGAAGAAACTGAAATTGCGCAATAGAAAAACAACTTGGCGTTTTTGCGAAACAGTTTCTGTGGTAGCGAAAAGCTTTGCTAAACGTCATCGACTTGGACAGAGTGTCTCTCTTTTTCTTCTATAGCATGCTCGGCTTTAGAAACAGTAATGAGTTCAGCGAGTTTGCGTATCTCTTGCACATCTTTTTTCTGTTTTTCGTCAAACAGTAGGTTCAACACCGGTCTAGGAATTTTTGTGTTTTACTGTTTTCAATCTAATTTTTGTCCGTAGTTTTTCAATTTTTTTTTATTTTTCGTTTTTAAGTGGCCATTGTGCTGCTTCAGCAATGGATCATCAAGTGGAAGAACAAGAATTTCAAGTGGGACAACTTCAAGCTAGAGAATAAGTATCAAACTATACAGTAAGGGTTCTATGGGAAGTACAAAATGGCTTTGTTGAGTTGAATAATACGTTAACTTTCATCGGAGAATCAAATTTAAGAGATGCTTATGAAACCTGCTCAACATTTGATACTCTAAAACCATACCATGAAAAGTTTACAATTTGCGCTAAGAGTGGTCCTCGATTGTCGCATTTACCGAGTTTTTTCCCTTCAGTTGCTAATTTTAAATATATTTGTATTTCATTGCGCGGTAACGATTTAAGTAATAGGTCTGTTGATGAAATGCTGAACGGAATTCCGGTTTTTAAATATCTACCGGCATCTTGGCCGAAACAAATTTTGCGTTATTTAGAGTTATTTTATCGTGATTACCAAACTGCAGAACCACTTCTATCAAAACGAATGAACGTTCAAATGAACGTTCAAAAATTGATTTTAAAGCTGAATACTACCCAAATAGCCGAGTTAGAGTTAACGCTTTCCCCGACCTTTTGATCGCGTCAAAATAAAACTATTTATGATGATTGAGAGCTCTCATATCTTATCTAATGAAGTACAGACTAAATTGTTTACTTCAGATTCAATCTGATTACATTTACTTTTGTTAAAATGTGTGTCTTTTTTTTTAAAAAAAAACAGACTCGGATTTTTGGTCTCAAATAATATTTGCTTTTATTTGATTTTTATGTTTTTTTTGTTCAGTTCTCTCATAAATGGCAATTCTCATTCTCATCCACTCTCTAATCTGGCATTACTTTTTTCACTTGAGGTTTGTTGAACGATGTGAATTTTTGGAAAGTCTCATATCACTTCCTGATTTGGTAGACAATTAATTCGAAACTTGGATAAGCGGGGTCAGAACAATATGTGCTAAAGCTCATTACCGAGTCTCCTTGTTGGAGATAATTCTCATTCAGTTAATTTTTTATCGTTGTTTAAACCCCTCTTTCAGAAAAATGATGGCGTTTACATTGCCAACATAAATCTACAAAGAACATTTCTGTACAATCGAGATACCGTCGATCTAAAATGAAAAAAACAGCAGCAGCAATTATTAAGAAAACCAATTAATCAAAACATTGCAAACAGAAAGATGCCAGACTAGAAATTATTCCAAAGAATTTCTAATAACCGGTATTCTCAGGCTTTTTTGTTATCCAAGCTCATGATTTCTGACTGGAACTCAAATAATCCAGGCACAAAAATCGCCCAGCGATGCAAAACTAGTGGAATTTGTGGCAAAACTTTGGCTATCTGTGACGTTCCAACGAAAGAAGCGTTGGAAAAAATACTCGACCTAAAGAGCAAAAGACGTAACCTTTTCATTTTTTTGGTCATGTACTAGTTGATCTTTTTTGTAGTGTCGGAGCCCGTTCTGGCCTTGAGGGCTCATCCCGCTCTAATGACAGTGAAGCAAAGTGTCGGCAAGGAGCGCAAAAGTGCAAATTCTGAATTGCGCTCGATGGCTGTAACGAAGTTTGTTCGGGAATTTCCGGTAAAATTTGAAGTCAGACCATTTGGCGGATGAGTGAAATAATTTAAGGATGTTGGAAACCTAGACAAAATTAGCCAAAAATGAGGTTCTTTTTAAGCTCTTTCATCCTGTAACACCCAGTGTTTGATCTACTGCTATCTTCCGGTTTCAATTTAGGCTTTTGTGGATGGACAAAAGCGAGCTATTCCGTGTGAAGATCTGTTTCAAGCCTTAGATGTTGCCTTCAAGCTCTTCTATATATTAAACCTGAAGTTCCCTCTTGATTTTTGCTGTCTGGAGTTTCATACAAATTGATGTATTCAAATTGGCCACTTCTTATGCGCCGCCGCAGGTTGACAGTTTGATGGCAAAAAGAATGCTCTCTCCCAAAACGAGTAGTAAGATAGTTACGGGTGGCTTCAAACACTGAAACTAAAGTATTTTGTCAAATTATTAGGTTGTGTAAAATTGCTTGCATATTTGAAATGTTCCAAAGCTTTTTCGGTTCAAAATGATAAAAATTCCTTCCTGTGATTCAGTCTTTCTTTTGGAATTTTTGAACTCAAATGGATAATCAACTGTTTCGACAACTCATCTACTTTTTTCAGAGCAAACATGGGTAAATCTATTGAAACGAATGTCTTCGAAGTTGCCAGTGCTGATTGGATTCTAATAGATAAGTTGATGGACAAAATCGGAATCAGAAGTCATCGTGCAATTAGATTAGATAAAAGGCTTGAAGAGTCAAAGAACTCCGGATACAAAATTTTGTATGTAAAATCTTTTTCTTTTGTCTCATATGAAAAAGAACTTTCGTATACTGAGGATGAAAATAGAGGTTATTGTGGCTATAAGATA
Source organism: Convolutriloba macropyga (assembly GCF_964194025.1). Lineage (NCBI taxonomy): Eukaryota > Metazoa > Xenacoelomorpha > Acoela > Convolutidae > Convolutriloba > Convolutriloba macropyga. Next base: position 39,524,339 of record NC_134471.1, on the reverse strand, counting down.
ATCGCACAAAACGAGTTTAATGTTGGCTAAAATATAACTGGGTTAAAAGGAACTGTTGCTTAATGCCCTCATGATAATGATGACACTCCCGATTTAAACTATTCAGTTTATTTTAAGGCAAGATGTTCGTACTCTTTACAAGGACTATTGTCTTTCGTGAACAATCTTGTGTTCCAAATTATACGTAAAAGAAACCAAAAGGTAAATCTGGTCTGGCTATAGTTGAAGTGATCAAAAAATTGCAAAAGGTGATGAAATAAGTTTTTTTACGGAGAAGAATATTTTCGGGATAAATGAGCTGTGTTTGTGAGCTCAAAGAAAAGCAAGTAACGAAGAACTTCAATTTGTTATTCCAAAATACATCTTCAGGTTGAAAAAATTAGATCAGGACTAAAACGAACAATCAACTCTACTGCTCATAATGATGAAAGAAAATGTTCTCACTCCTACTAAAAATCTTAAATCTACTCTACATCTACTATTGGAGAGTAAGTATCTACTACTATATGTAAACTTCGATACGGCTGAGTCGATGTCAGAACAATCTGCAACAGATAAGAATGCAGCTTCTGAAGATGCCCCTTGTGGCATCAGTGTCGGTTTTCTATCGAGCCAGCGGTTCTGTAGAAGAGTCACAGATCAACTAGAAGCACGTAAAAAATTAGAGTCTAGTAACGTTGTCCTAGATTGCGACTTGTGCAAATTAAAACTAAAAACTTCAATGGAGTTTGTGTCGCACCTAAGAGTTCATAAGCTTGAGGCTTTGTTCACTTGCCCTTTTCGCCAGCGAATCTTTGCAAGTTATCCGCGTTACGTAGAACACATGAAAAATCACTTAATTTGATATGACTTTGAAGATCTTTAACTTTTATTGTCATCGCAAAACAAAACAATTAAAACTAACAATGCTGAGTCAACATCGGAGAGACACAACTGTAACCAAATAACCAATGTCTTATTGGAGAAAACGAATAAAAACTCACGTCAAAATTTACAATAAAAATAATTCAAGCTTCTCTGAACTAGCGCAAAATTTTGAAAGCGCGGTAAATAATTCACTCAGAACTTATCCTGGAAAATGAAGCCAGTAAATATTAAAATATTTCATCCCTGGCCTCAAAAAAGTTCAACTGCAACCTCGATACCACAGAGAACTGTAAACAAGCCTATTGCAATTTTGGACGCTACCAAATTACGACACATTTAAGCGATTTCTATTGCTTGGCGTCAAGTTTTCAAGCCCTTTTTGTCCTAGAGAGCATACATCGCTCAAGTATTTACAAAAACATGTCGGAAAAATGCATTCGGTAACTGAAAGTCCTAGTGTTGTCGATGAACTGCCATTGTCAATAGAAGAAACTAAAATTGCGCAATGGAAAAACAACTTGGCGTTTTTGCGGAACAGTTTCTGTGGTAGCGAAAAGCTTTGCTAAACGTTATCGACTTGCACATAGTGTCTCTCTTTTTCTTCTATAGCATGCTCTGCTTTAGAAACAGTTATGAGTTCAGTGAGTTTGCGTATCTCTTCACTTTTTCTGTTTTTCGTCAAACAGTAGGTTCGACACCGGTCTAGGGCTTGTGTTTTACTGTTTTCAATCTGATTTTTTTTGTCAATAGTTTTTCATTTTTTGTTTATTTTTCGTTTTTTAAGTGGCTATTGTGCTGCTTCAGCAATGGGTCATCAAGTGGAAGAACAAGAATTTCAAGTGGGACAACTTCAAGCTAGAGAATAAGTATCAAACTATACAGTAAGGGTTCTATGGGAAGTACAAAATGGCTTTTTTGGGTTGAAGAATGCGTTAATTTTCATCGGAGAATGAAATTTAGGAGATGCTTATGAAACCTGCCCAATATTTGATATTGTAAAACCATACCATGAAAAGTTTACAATTTGCGCTAAGGGTGGTCGTCGATTGTCGCATTTACCGAGTTTTTTTTCCATCAGTTGCTAATTTTAAATATATTTGTATTTCATTGCGCGGTCACGATTTAAGCAGTAGGTCTGTTGATGAAATGCTGAACGGAATTGCGGTTTTTAAATATTTACCGGCATCTTGGCCGAAACAAATTTTGCGTTATTTAGTTATTTTATCGTGGTGACCAAACTGAAGAACCACTTCTATCAAAACTGAAAGATTCTAATGAAGGTTAAAAAATTGAATTTAAAGCTGAATAATACCCAAATAGCCGCGTTAGAGCTAACACTTTCCCCGACCTTGTGATCGCGTCAATATAAAATTGTTTAGGATGAAACCGATAAAATTTTCCCAAATTAGCATCTGAAAGTCCAATGCAGAAACCAGTACGCAGTACTTCTCGGTAAAATTTGTGACCACATGTTGAATCGTTCAAGTGTTCGGACTATTCTTAATCATTTTTGTGAACTGTTTTCGAACTGATTTGCAAAATATTTGCCCTTTGAAAATTTGATTCAACATTTTGTTAAGTGTTAGGGCAGTTCTCGAATATCTTATTTTAAACTGTAGTCTTACTAGTTTACGGAACCATTTTGTTTTAAAAATCTGCATTTAGAGAACTATTGATGTAAAATATGTATATTTTGTAAAAGTGTTTAATTTAAAGAAAACAAACCAACACTCCAAAAAACAAAAAATCAAAAAATTAGTGAATTCGCAAATTTGTGAACTTACTTTTCTGATTAACTTCAGCTGTGTTGTATGCTCTCAATTGAACATCTGATTTCATCAATTTTATTGTATTTTCACTGAGATTTGGTAATATTTTTTAACTGTGCTTATCATATAACTACTTCTGCTGCCTATATGTCATTACAATCTCATAACTGCTCAATTTCTCCACTTCAATTGAAGATATGCATAACTGTATCTCTTGCACATCTTTTTTCTGTTTTTCGTCAAACAGTAGGTTCAACACCGGTCTAGGAATTTTTGTGTTTTACTGTTTTCAATCTAATTTTTGTCCGTAGTTTTTCAATTTTTTTTTATTTTTCGTTTTTAAGTGGCCATTGTGCTGCTTCAGCAATGGATCATCAAGTGGAAGAACAAGAATTTCAAGTGGGACAACTTCAAGCTAGAGAATAAGTATCAAACTATACAGTAAGGGTTCTATGGGAAGTACAAAATGGCTTTGTTGAGTTGAATAATACGTTAACTTTCATCGGAGAATCAAATTTAAGAGATGCTTATGAAACCTGCTCAACATTTGATACTCTAAAACCATACCATGAAAAGTTTACAATTTGCGCTAAGGGTGGTCCTCGATTGTCGCATTTACCGAGTTTTTTCCCTTCAGTTGCTAATTTTAAATATATTTGTATTTCATTGCGCGGTAACGATTTAAGTAATAGGTCTGTTGATGAAATGCTGAACGGAATTCCGGTTTTTAAATATCTACCGGCATCTTGGCCGAAACAAATTTTGCGTTATTTAGAGTTATTTTATCGTGATTACCAAATTGCAGAACCACTTCTATCAAAACGAATGAACGTTCAAATGAACGTTCAAAAATTGATTTTAAAGCTGAATACTACCCAAATAGCCGAGTTAGAGTTAACGCTTTCCCCGACCTTTTGATCGCGTCAAAATAAAACTATTTATGATGATTGAGAGCTCTCATATCTTATCTAATGAAGTACAGACTAAATTGTTTACTTCAGATTCAATCTGATTACATTTACTTTTGTTAAAATGTGTGTCTTTTTTTTAAAAAAAAACAGACTCGGATTTTTGGTCTCAAATAATATTTGCTTTTATTTGATTTTTATGTTTTTTTTGTTCAGTTCTCTCATAAATGGCAATTCTCATTCTCATCCACTCTCTAATCTGGCATTACTTTTTTCACTTGAGGTTTGTTGAACGATGTGAATTTTTGGAAAGTCTCATATCACTTCCTGATTTGGTAGACAATTAATTCGAAACTTGGATAAGCGGGGTCAGAACAATATGTGCTAAAGCTCATTACCGAGTCTCCTTGTTGGAGATAATTCTCATTCAGTTAATTTTTTATCGTTGTTTAAACCCCTCTTTCAGAAAAATGATGGCATTCACATTGCCAACATAAATCTACAAAAAACATTTCTGTATAATCGAGATATCGTCGATCTAAAATAAAAGAAAAACAGCAGCAGCATTTATTAAGAAAACCAATTAATCAAAACATTGCAAAAAGAAAACTGCCAGACTAGAAATTATTCCAAAGTATTTCTAATAGCCGGTATTCTCAGGCTTTTTTGAATTAAGTATTAGTTATCCAAGCTCCAGATTTCCGACTGGAACTCAAATAATCCAGGCACAAAAATCGCCCAGCGATGCAAAACTAGTGCAATTTGTGGCAAAACTTGTGGCTATCTGTGACGTTCCACCGAAAGAAGCGTTTGAGAAATACTGGACCTAAAGAGCAAAAGACGTAAACTTTTCATTTTTTGGTCATGTACTAGTTGATCTTTTTAGTAGTGTCGGAGCCCGTTCTGGCCTTGAGGGCTCATCCCGCTCTAATGCCAGTGAAGCAAAGTGTCGGCAAGGAGCGCAAAAGTGCAAATTCTGAATTGCGCTCGATGGCTGTAACAAAGTTTGTTCGGGAATTTCCGGTAAAATTTGAAGTCAGACCATTTTGCGGATGAGTGAAATAATTTTTTTAAGGATGTTGGAAACCTAGACAAAATTAGCCAAAAATAAGGTTCTTTTTAAGCTCTTTCATCCTGTAACACCCAGTGTTTGATCTACTGCTATCTTCCGGTTTCAATTTAGTCTTTTGTGGATGGACAACAGCGAGCTATTCCCTGTGAAGATCTGTTTCAAGCCTTAGATGTTGCCTTCAAGCTCTTCTATATATTAAACCTGAAGTTCCCTCGAGACTTTTGCTGTCTGGAGTTTCATACAAATTGATGTATTCAAACTGGCAACTTCTTATGTGCCGCCGCAGGTTGACAGTTTGATGGCAAAAAGAATGCTCTCTCCCAATACGAGTAGTAAGATAGTTACGGGTGGCTTCAAACAATGAAACTATAAAGTATTTTGTCAAATTATTAGGTTGTGTGAAATTGCTTCCATATTTGAAATGTTGCAAAGCTTTTTCGGTTGAAAAAGATAATAATTCCTTCCTGTGATTCAGTCTTTCTTTTGGAATTTTTGAACTCAAATGGATAATCAACAGTTTCGACAACTCATCTACTTTTTTCAGAGCAAACATGGGTAAATCTATTGAAACGAATGTCTTCGAAGTTGCCAGTGCTGATTGGATGCTAATGGATAAAGTGATGGACAAAGACGGAATCAGAAGACATCGTGCAATTAGATTAGATAAAAGGGTTGAAGTGTCAAAGAACTCCGGATACAAAATTTTGTATGTAAAATCTTTTTCTTTTGTCTCATATGAAAAAGAACTTTCGTATACTGAGGATGAAAATAGAGGTTAATGTGGCTATAAGATTATTGCACAAAACGAGTTTAATGTTGGCTAAAATATAACTGGGTTAAAAGGAACTGTTGCTTAATGCCCTCAAGATAATGATGACACTCCCGATTTAAACTATTCAGTTTACTTTAAGGCAAGATGTTCGTACTCTTTACAAGGACTATTGTCTTTCGTGAACCAATCTTGTGTTCCAAATTATACGTAAAAGGAACTAAAAGGTAAATCTGGTCTGACTGTAGTTGAAGTGATCAAAAAATTGCAAAAGGTGATGAAATAAGTTTTTTTACGGATAAGAAAGTTTTGGGGGGAAATGAGCTGTGTTTGTGCGCTCAAAGAAAAGCAAGTAACGAAGAACTTCAATTTGTTATTCAAAAAAACATCTTCAGGTTGAAAAATTAGATCAGGACTGAAACGAACAATAAACTCTACTGCTCATAATGATGAAAGAAAATGTTCTGACTCCTACTAAAAGTCTAAAATATACTCTACATCTACTATTGGAGAGTAAGTAACTGCTACTATATGAGAACTTCGATACGGCTGATAGCTTTAAAGGACACTTCTGTGGGTTCTTTTATTGCTTTAGTTGCTCCTGATGTATCTGTAAAAAGCAAAAGACGTGTGTTCGAACACTGGTTCAATAGATGAGGATCAGTCGATGTCAGAACAATCTGCAACAGATAATGCAGCTTCTGAAGATGCCCCTTGTGGCATCAGTGTCGGTTTTCTATCGAGCCAGCGGTTCTCTAGAAGAGTCGTAGATCAACTAGAAGCACGTAAAAAATTAGAGTCTAGTAACGTTGTCCTAGATTGCGACTTGTGCAAATTAAAACTGAAAACTTCAATGGAGTTTGTGTCGCACCTAAGAGTTCATTAGCTTGAAGCTTGTTCACTTGCCCTTTTCGCCAGCGAATCTCTGCAAGTTATCCGCGTTACGTAGAACACATGAAAAATCACTTAATTTGATACGACTTTGAATATCTTGAACTCTTATTGTCATCGCAAAACAAAACAATTAAAACTAACAATGCTGAGTCAACATCGGAGAGACTCAACACTAACCAAATAACCAATGTCTTATTGGAGAAAAGGAATAAAAACTCACGTCAAAATTTACACTAAAAATAATTCAAGCTTCTCTGAACTAGCGCAAAATTTTAAAAGCGGTGTAAATAATTCACTCAGAACTGATCCTGGGAAAATGATGCCAGTAAATATTGAAATAATTTATCACTGGTCTCAAAAAAGTTCAACTGCAATCTCGATACCACAGAAAAACTGTAAACAAGACTATTGCAATTTTGGACGCTACAAAATTACGACACATTTAAGCGATTTCTATTGCTTGGCGTCAAGTTTTTCAAGCCCTTTTTGTCTTAGAGAGCATACATCGCTCAAGTATTTACAAAAACATGTCGGAAAAATGCATTCGGTAACTGAAAGTCCTAGTGTCGTCGATGAACTGCCATTGTCAATAGAAGAAACGTGTGGTAGCGAAAAGCTTTGCTAAACGTTATCGACTTGGACACAGTGTCTCTCTTTTTCTTCTATAGCATGCTCGGCTTTAGAAACAGTAATGAGTTCAGTGAGTTTGCGTATCTCTTGCACATCTTTTTTCTGTTTTTCGTCAAACAAGAGGTTCAACACCGGTCTAGGGCTTTTTGTGTTTTATTGTTTTCAATCTAATTTTTTGTCAATAGTTTTTCAATTTTTGTTTATTTTTCGTTTTTAAGTGGCCATTGTGCTGCTTCAGCAATGGATCATCAAGTGGAAGAACAAGAATTTCAAGTGGGACAACTTCAAGCTAGAGAATAAGTATCAAACTATAAAGTAAGGGTTCTATGGGAAGTACAAAATGGCTTTGTTGGGTTGAATAATACGTTAATTTTCATCGGAGAATGAAATTTAGGAGATGCTTATGAAACCTGCCCAACATTTGATATTGTAAAACCATACCATGAAAAGTTTACAATTTGCGCTAAGGGTGGTCGTCGATTGTCGCATTTACCGAGTTTTTTTCCTTCAGTTGCCAATTTTAAATATATTTGTATTTCATTGCGCGGTCACGATTTAAGTAGTAGGTCTGTTGATGAAATGCTGAACGGAATTGCGGTTTTTAAATATCTACCGGCATCTTGGCCGAAACAAATTTTGCGTTATTTAGAGTTATTTTATCGTGGTGACCAAACTGCAGAACCACTTCTATCAAAACTGAAAGATTCTGATGAACGTTCAAAAATTTAATTTAAAGCTGAATACTACCCAAATAGCCGAGTTAGCTAACGCTTTCCCCGACCTTGTGATCGCGTCAATATAAAATGTTCTATGATGAAAATGATGAAATTTTTCCAAATTACCATCTGAAAGTCCAATGCAGAAACCAGTACGCAGTACTTTCGGTATAATTTGTGACCATATGTTGAATCGTTCAAGTGTTCCGGACTATTCTTAATCATTTTTGTGAACTGTTTTCGAACTGGTTTGCTAAATATTTGCCCTTTGAAAATTTGATTTAACATTTTGTTTAGTGTTAGGGCAGTTCTCGAATATCTTATTTTAAACTGTAGTCTTACTAGTTTACGGAACCGTTTTGTTTTAAAAATCTGCATGTAGAGAGCTATTCATTTAAAATATGTATATTTTGTAAAATTGTTTAATTTAAAGAAAACAAACCAAGACACTCCAAAAAACAAAAAATCAAAAAATTAAGGAATTTGCAAATTTGTGAACTTGCATTTCTGATTAACCTCAGCTGTGTTGTATGCTCTCAATTGAACATCTGATTTCATCAATTTTATTGTATTTTCACTGAGATTTGGTAATATTTTTTAACTGTGCTTATCATATACCTACTTCTGCTGCCTACATGTCATTACACTCTCATAACTGCTCAATTTCCGCACTTCAATTGAAGATATGCATAACTGTATGTAGTCGTGAAGATGTAGTTAACTGCAATTTTCCAAGCAAATACATGCAATTTTACATACAAAAACAGAGTCTTTTGTTCACAAACAATTCCAAATATTGCTTTGAAATGTACTGCTTATTTCTCAACCAGACCTATTAGTTCTCCTCTCGAGTTGCTGTTTTAATTGTGTTTAGATAATCAATCTTTTAGACTTTTAAACTTACGATTTCAGTATAATTTAGATTGACCTTGTACATGGGAGAGGAACCGACGGAAATTTTTGGGTTATAGATTTGTAGATCACTTCGGATTGACCTCGGTAGGGCACGCTTTTTGATTAGTGCGCACCGCCCTCTCAAAAAGTATGCCTTAGTAAGTTTTTAATTGTACGAGCTTTTGTTGGGCTAGTGTTCCGCCAGATAAAAAGAGCAACTTGTTCAGAGGGCCAAGTCCTATCCGGTTAAAAATCTCTATGGTCGGTCAGGTAAGTATTTAGGTTTATGGTTTTCTGTTGTTCTTTTCTCATGGCTCCGGAAGTTTGATGTTTTTTGTTTTGGAAATTGCATCTCGGGTGGTCATTCCTTTTTCCGGAGCTCTTTAATTTCTTTCAACTCATGTATTATTCATAAAAAAAACATGCATCTCAGTAAATTGCGCTTTGTTTAATTATAATTATTTGTGCTTCAAAATGACTATCTTTGATCCTACTGTCGAAACATAGTGGGCGTGTTCCCATTGGTGGTTTTGTTTAAGTCGTGTACTATGTACATGGCGCGCTGAGACCTACGAAAAAATTACAATATAATGGGAAATGCAAAGCTGAGAATTTGGTCAAACCAGTTTTTTTTGCACACCCAACAGAAGCTGTTCGCTTATGTCTTTTCAGGCTACAAATTGCATGTAAAGTGATTAGAAAATGTAGGTAAATTTACTAGGTAAATTTACCTGCAAAAAACATGCGCAAAATGCAGGAAAATTTAACTAGAGTTTCATTTTTGCAGGCTAAATTTTAGGTGAATGTAAATGCTATCTACCTAGAATTTGCAGGTGAACACGCCTAGAATTTCACCTGCAAAAAAAATTTTCTAGGTAAAATTAGCTGCAAAAAACGCGCAAATTGCAGAGAAATTTACCTGGAAAATTTTTTTGCAGGTAAAAATTTAGGCGTTTTTACCTGCAAATTCTTGGCAGAGTGCATTTAAATTTACCCAGATTTTTACCTGCAAAAATTGAATTCTAGTTAAATTAACCCGCAATTTGCGCGTTTTTTGCTGGAAAATTTACCTAGAAAATAAAATTTTCCAGGTAAAATTCTGAGCCTTTTTACCTGCAAATTCTAGGTAGATTGCATTTAAATTTACCTAGAAATTTTCCAGCGAAAATGAAATTCTAGGTAAATTCACCTGCAATTCGCGCATGTTTTTTGCAGGTAAATATACCTAAAAAAAATTTTCTTTGCAGTTTGGAGGGTGTAACTGCAAATTCTATTTAACTTGCAGGAAACTTTACCTAGAATTGCAGGCGATGTAATGTGTTTGCAGGTAGATTCTAGATGAGTTGCATTAAAGAACAATTTACTTGCAAAATCTAGGTAAAATTACCTGCAATTTATAATCAAATTACCAGCATTTTTTAGAGTGTTGCAAGCAGTAGAATTACATATAATCACTTCTTGCTATACCACCACACTACTCTTCAACTGGCTTTTACATATCACTGTAACATATCTTAGAATTCAGCTTAGTTATTCCGCACTCGGAGAAGCTTAGCGAAGTTTTGAATGAAATCGCAAGAAACCTAGTAGCAGCAAGGTGCCACAGAAAGGTGGTGAATATCGAGAGTATAGCAGTGAAGGTGTATGAGATCAGAAAACTAGTCCAATTCATTAGGGGTTCAATTTATCTAAAGGTCCTTATACTGGAACAGTTCCCTAAAACAAGCTGTTAAACTTTTTAATGCACGAATAACATTTACGTCGATTTGATATCGTTTATACTATCTTTAAAGTTGACTTCAAAGTCTCATCAAACATTTTCGATGGTTTGAGGAAGACGAAAATACCTTTGATCAAAACATGGGAACCAGCTGTACAAAATTAGATACAAGAGCTTCTTCGCTCTACGTGTAAATTACGTTTTTCACTCGCATTCAATTTTTATCATTGAAACTGCTATTGGTTTCAAGGATTGTTCAGTTCATGTAAATCGTTCAAAAAAGCGTTTCTCCCTGCAAAATCTCCAATTTCAGCTCTTGAAATTGAAAATATTTAATACGGAAACATGTTATAACGCCAATTAGCGCCTCTAATCAGCCAATGAGAGAGACTTTTTTAAATCTCACAATACAACCAAAAGCTTTTCAAAGAAAGAAGTGTACTTCATTTATTTACTCAAAAGAATGGACCAAATATTTATAGCACCACAAGCAAAAATAAGACTAAAATTGGTACAAATTGACAGTTTGAAAAAATAAGATCATTGCTTTAAACGAAGGAAACTGAAACAAAAATTCTGAGCTGAGAACTAATTCTGCGACCAAATATTGCATAACAGCTAGTTGCACTTTAATTGTCACGTATCATTATTAGCCAAAAGTAACTGCTTCGTAAATTGCAAACGAAAACAACTAAGTTGAACGGAATTTACATAACATTTAGAAAGTAATTTGTAAAATTTGGATTCGAAATTAATTTGTAAGGTATGGGACTATTCTTCTAATTTAGGGCTGATTTTTCACATTTCACACCATCATCTTCTGTTGTGCATGTCTGAGTTGATGCGTCTTGGAACAGTCTCTGAAACAGGCAACACAGAATTTTACCTTGCAGTTTATTCCGACACTGGTATGCAATTCAACCATATGATTTATTCTGATACCGTTTCACAGAGGATTCACAAAGATTTTGGCATTATCTTCCAAATATTAATGGAAAGCGTTGACCAAAATGACTAGCATAAAACAAAACCCTATTTTTTTAAAAAAAATTTAAAAACGTTTTATCAACATGCTATCCGCGAACGTTGAAATTTTTTAGAAAGGTCAGATTAATTTTCATGAGTCGAAGTGGATATATAGTTTTAATTCGCAAACATAGACATTCATTCGCAAAAAAATGAACAGCCTAGGGAGAACAGAATAACATAGCTGGCAGATTGCCAAAAAATAGCCGCAATAGATTCGTAGATCGGCAGTCTAAAAAAAACAGTAAAAAAGACAGACCAAAAAATTTATCTTTTCATTGAAGGCTGATCTGTTATATTTTGATTAAAAATCTGTATAAGTTATTGCTGCCTCTATTAGCTGATCTCAAATAACCTTCATTTAGAGTGACACACACCCATTTGACCTTATATCTTTGAATTAAGGGTAAATAAAAGTCAATTTCAAAGTGAGAAAGTCATTTTTGAGAGTGAGGTAAGTCAAGTGTGACCAAAAATATAATCACACGAGTGAAAAAAAAACTCGCTCCTCTAAGAGCGAAAAATGACGTCACGCATGCAATTCAGTTGAAATTGCATGAACGAATGAACAAAAAGCAGATTTGAAGTGGCTGTGACGTCATATGGTCGTAACAAAAATAACATAACCGACTAACGTCGGGCGAATTGCTCTCAAACGACCGGCGAGCGGTTGGCTTCGTCAGTAGCTAGCCAAGGGGGGGTGCACTGGGGGCTGATGGGGGCAACACTGGGTTGGGGGGGCAACAGCGCGGTGGGGATGGGGTCAACGGTGGGGGGGGGGGGGGTTCTCAACCTCTCAGAACCGCCCTTCACACCATAAGTATAAGTATAAGTCTCCAAAACATAGCTGGCAGATTGCCAGAAAATAGCCGCAATAGATTCGTAGATCGGCAGTCTAAAAAACAGTAAAAAAGACAGACCAAAAAAATTCGTCTTTTCATTGAAAGCTGATCTGTTATATTTTGATTAAAAATCTGTATAAGTTATTGCTGCCTCTAATAGCTGATCTCAAATAACCTTCATTTAGAGTGATACATACCCATTTGACCTTATCTCTTTGAATTAAAGTAAATGAAAGTCAATTTCAAAGTGAGGAAGTCATTTTTGAGAGTGAGGTAAGTCAAGTGTGACCAAAAATTTAATCACGCGCATGAACAAAAAAACTCGCTCCACTAAGAGCGAAAAATGACGTCACACATGCAATTCAGTTGAAATTGCATGAACGAATGAACAAAAAATGGCTGTGACGTCATATGGTCGTAACAAAAATCATGACGAAATAAAAAAAAAAACCAAGAGAAGGCCAATAATAGCCTCAGCTATCGCTGTGCGGCTATTAAACAGTTTGAGCTGAAACAGAGCTGAAAGGCTCTAAGAGCACTTAATGCCCGCTGGGCGCTACCTGTTTATCCCGTTTTTGAGGACGAAAAGTCAAAAGCGTCAGACGAAAAATCGGTCAAGCGAAAAATCGCATAAAAAAAAGACCAACAGGACTAATATAATTGCTACAAACTTCGTTTGAGAGCAATTAATCATGACGACGAAATAAAAACATAGCTGGCAGATTGCCAGAAAATAGCCGCAATAGATTTGTAGACCGGCAGTCTAAAAAAACAGTAAAAAAGACAGACCAAAAAAATTCGTCTTTTCATTGAAGGCTGATCTGTTATATTTTGATTAAAAATCTGTATAAGTTATTGCTGCCTCTATTAGCTGATCTCAAATAACCTTCATTTAGAGTGACACACACCCATTTGACCTTATCTCTTTGAATTAAAGTAAATAAAAGTCAATTTCAAAGTGAGGAAGTCATTTTTGAGAGAGAGGTAAGTCCAGTGTGACCAAAAATTTAATCACGCGCATGAACAAAAAAACTCGCTCCACTAAGAGCGAGAAATGACGTCACACATGCAATTCAGTTGAAATTGCATGAACGAATGGACAAAAAATGGCTGTGACGTCATATGGTCGTAACAAAAATCATGACGACGAAATAAAAAAAACCAAGAGAAGGCCAATAATAGCCCCAGCTATCGCTGTGCGGCTATTTAAAAAAACCAAGAGAAGGCCAATAATAGCCCCAGCTATCGCTGTGCGGCTATTAAAAAGAGTTACCAAGTAAGTGAAACGTGTAATCAATCTACCGTTCGATTCAACGCATTACAAAACTTCGCGCTCTGTGCATTATATATTGATTTATTGACTTATATATTGATTCATCGTACTCCATTATTTTTATACACTTAGGAATAACTCACCGCGTCGAAGCTTGAGCCGAAGTTGAACCTTCTCAGAAGCTGATTTCTCGAAATCTCATCACGTGGGCTTTCAGCAGTCGCAATACCGGACACACTGGAACTCACACTACCAATACCGCCAGAACTTCCAGGAATATTCTGGATGTGTAGTTGTCTCATCAGTGAACCCAGCAATGTCTTCATATCTCGCAGTTCACCCATTACCCGCTGGAATGTTTCCTCGTCCACGCTGGCACCATTACCTACTAGGACGTCATTGGTAGTGGAAACACTGGATCCAAATGCAACGTGGTGTGGTTGAACAGGGGCAACTGATTGGGCTTTGCGAGAGAGGTCAGAGATGATTGAACTGTTCGTTGACAACCTGGCACGTAAAAAAAAAACAAATGAACTGACAAAAAATACAATGCAACTTCAGATTTATATCATGGCATCAGTCTTTATAAACAAACTAAAATAATTGATAGTAATTTTTAACTCATTCGCCGCATGGAAAGAGCAGTTCATAAACACTATGACCACACGTATTTCGTCTCAGTGAGGTTACTTATCAACCCTTTATTGGGCAATGGCTCTAATTATCTTACGTTTTTTTTTCAGTTAATCGTTCAAATGTATACAACTATCAAAAAATCAAGATTACCAGATTCCACAGCGGGAAATTTTGGATCACAAAAAATATTCGAGCCTGCTGAACTAAAAAATGGGTTATAATTTTTAGATCTCAAGTGTTTTTTTAATCAAAAATGATACTTATAAACTCATTAGATTACTCAACCGAACAAATTTTTGATTACAACAACTAACAGCAATTCAGACTTGAGATTCAAAATTTAAAAAATAATAATCACAATCATCACCTGTGCAGCTCCCGATGTCCTCTGGAACTAACGGAGTCCGGAATGGAAGCCAGTTCGCAGTCATCATCAACTGTCGTTCCAACTGACAGTTCTTCGTCGCTTGTAAATGAAAAAGCCTTGCGACCTGTAAACGCCAACATTGATTTCTTTCCCTCTTGTGACTTCAGAGTGTTGCTCAGAGAACAAAGCTTCACATTTGCTGCATCTGGTTCTTCATGTTGAACTTTTTGTTTGTCCCAGTTTTTATCAGGGCTAACTTCTTTTGTCGGGCTTGCCTTCATTTCCTCTTGATGACTATTTCGATTGGAAGTCAACATTGCGGTACCCATCATTGTTTTATTTACACTTCTTTGAGGAGTACTTGCGACTGCAATCTTTGCACTTGTTGTTTTCGGTTCTGGAGGAATTAAAGAGGAAGGTCTCGCTAATTTAAGATCACCATTCTGCACTGCTGCTATTTGTTCATCCGAACCCAAATTGGGCTTCAAATTTATGGGTTGGTGCTTCGGTTTGAACACTTTGTAATGTGTGACCTCAGGAGTTGTCGGAATCTGGCTAGGAGACGGTATGTACGGATCCCTCATTTTATCTTTACTTTTGCTAAGGGGATTTCGGCTAAGTCCACAAAATTTATTCAGTCCGGATAATCTCGTTTTCCTGATAACACTGGTCGGGGTTCGTAAGGCATTCGCGGCAGAATGGAAGCTGGTATTTCTTTTGGAAACCGACGGAATATCGCCTTCGCCTCTATGAGGCAGCCGTTCAGTGGTCGCATTCAGCGGGATTCTCGCTTTATACGCTCTGTTCACTGTCGTTTGGTAAATTTGAGAAGGCGTCGATTCCGTTGACGGTTCTGGAGGATAATCACTGCATACGAACCTCTCGTGCAGTTTGGTGGGAGTGGAGCTACATGACGTCACAACTGAGTTCATGGACGTCATCGTTTCAGCACCCGAATCATTTGCGGAGATCGGGCTCCCTGGAGTTGTACAAGCTCTAATAGAGCCCTTGTTTTGCATGTAAGTGTTAGACGACGCCGTCGTTACAACTGTAACAGGCGCCATTGGTTGCACTTTAAGTCTTGCAAGCTTTGAAAAATCTGGACTATTGTTTGTGGTTGAAGTTGAAAGAAGAGAGTCGTCCTGTTTGTTTGCAAACAGTTGATCACGCCACGATCCCGTGGAACTGAATGAAGAGTTCTGGAAACTTGGAGTCGAGTAGATACTCGAGTAATTTTCGGAAGTTGTGCTATTTAATCCACTGAGTAATGCTGGTTTAGCTGAATGACAAGCAACTCGAAGCCCACAACTCGTACGCTTAGTCTCGTTGTAAGATTCTTGTCTCTCAAAGTTCTTTGGTCTCAATCGTGGAGATGGATACTCGTAGCACCCTCCACTGTTTGACCAATTATGGGGAGGTGATTTGATTCTTTGCCTCTGTTTCAAAGTGAAACTTTCGTTTCGTGGAATTCTTTCCGATTCCTCACGAGATGCAATCTCTTTCCTTCGCCGAGGCGACCTTCGAACTTGATACTCTTGGATATTCTTCTCAAATATCGCAACCAAATCCGAAGTTTTGGGCAAACTTCGGCAATCTACGAAAGCTGAGGCGGCTAGGCTTCTCGGGGACGCTGGTGATTTGTATCCAAACGTCGGTGAAACGTAACTAATCGCGGGAGATTTGGAACCCAGAGTTGGAGTGCTGTAGTTAGCATTTAAGTACTGGTTCCTAGTATCGCAGAAGATTTCGGTGTGAGTGTGAAATCGGGGGATGTTGCAATACCTTGGACCCTCCATTGATAATGGATCTCAGTTGTTGATTCTTAAACAAGAAACGATCAGATAATAAAGCCAATCAAAGATTTCCGCTAGAAATTATCAGTTACTTTAATTTGCCACAAACAATCGCAATAAGTTACAAACTAAAGTCGCCAAGAGCAAGTCGAAATGAGATATCTAAAATCAATCTAAAATTGCTTCAAATAAAGAACGTTGTTGGTTGATTTAATTAAGCACAAAGTACGACTATATCAAGTCGCCCTAATTCTCGGCCAGTTCAAGTGATTAGATAAACCCACTATGAAATGCTCATATTAAGTTTGACCCATCTTTCAAATTTGGAGCACCGAATTGCGTGCATTGAAGAGTGCAAGTTTAAATCA
The DNA here is from genome assembly GCF_964194025.1 of Convolutriloba macropyga. Lineage (NCBI taxonomy): Eukaryota > Metazoa > Xenacoelomorpha > Acoela > Convolutidae > Convolutriloba > Convolutriloba macropyga. The sequence goes on along the minus strand of NC_134471.1, from coordinate 39,507,795 downwards.
AACAGCCCCAGTATAGAGATTTGAAACCCAAATATTGAGAAGGCAAGTTGTTACATGAGTCATAAACTAGTTTATGTTTAACTGTTATTGAGGTAGCAATCATATCGTGCATATCAAACAAAGTCGCAGAGAACTCAAAACACGCTCATGCAAGTTTTTAAAATGCCGCACGTCAGCAATGCCAGAAGTCAAAATGCCAGAAGATTCTATAAGCATAGCCAGAAGTTGACTTCCATGAACGCTCGCCATTTTCAAACTTGCACGTTGTGTGTTTTAAGGTTATACGCCTTCTGCAAAAGTCACATCGTAATTCTGTCTCAACATCTAAAAAACGGTCACACGGTTCTCAATAAAAACCAGAAGTTATCAGTGACTTCAAGCAGAGTCACGTAACCTATACTTCCAAATGTTGAGAGGAAACGAGGTGATTTAGTTTTAATCTAGAATCCACTCAGTAACGCGCGAAAACTGCCATCGATAAATAAGTAATGAAGGTATAGAGACCACGCATATGTGAAATCTTACCGCAATCAATTTCAAAGCTTTCAGTTTCCACGGCTCGGTTAACAATTCTAATTCAAAATATCGCGTAACTCAAATAACAATCTCAGCCCCCAAAAATCGATCACACAATAATGCGTAGTAATAAAACAAGGAGAGAGAAACCACTTCTATTGTATCAAATTGCGGCAGTTGGAGGCGCGGTGGAAGGGCGGGGGGGGGGGGGGGGGGTAAAGAAGAGGAAGGGAGGAAATGAAGGTTGAAATGGGGGAAATGAGCCTTCAAAATCAACCCAAAAAAATGGTTCAGCACGTCTACTAGCTCGTCTTTAACCCATTAACACGCGTACTTTTCAATTATGGACGTGAAATGATAGATGCGGTGTAGCACATTGACAGTCTTAATTCAGAAAAAGAAAATGAATTAAGAGACAGATGAAAAATATTGCCCCGTTAGATAAGTTATAAGTAAGAGAAAATAGAAACAATAAGAATAAAGTATAAAACGATGAGTGTTGATAAATATTATCTAAATTAATTAATGATATCTATTGAATCATTTCCATTTCACAATTAGAAATACACTACGTTAGTAGCGCTGACCTAAATAGTGAAAACTTGAGTGTTCTTCAATCAACTACTGGGTCAGAAGAGGACAATTTGAGAACAATTGCAGCAAGAAAAAGAGGAAAAGGATAGAAAATAATTGGAACAATTCGAGAATGTCCCGCGGCTATGTCCTGTCAACGCAAATCCAAAAGCAGCAATAGAAAACAGTCGAAAAACGTTGCAAAAAATTGCGATAGAATATAGATTAAATGTTATTGAATTGAACCAACTGTTACACAGAATTTGACGTTATTTCACTGACATAAAACACGCCCCGGGTGTGAAAATATTGACAAAATGAAGGCAGGCAACAACGCAACTTAGAGAGAGAGAGAGAGAGATTTTCAGAGCAAACTCACCTGCAATTATGAAAACAGTGCAGTAAAGTGCAATGAAATTAGACTGACTCAAACAGCATGCTAAGACTCAGCTTTAAAACCTATTTGCACTCACTACTTCCGCAAGTTTACCAAATCCAATTGTGAAATCACAATTCGGTTGAATTCCTAAAATTGCCAAGATTCTGGTCAGCCAGACCTGCATTCGCGATTTAGAATGCATGCAACTATGGAAAGTGGTTAGTGACTTGCATGTTTCAAACGTACTTACGGTCACGAAAGGTAGTAGGCACTACCAGTTCAAGGTATCGCTAGATCAGAAAATTCCAATTTTTTTTCCATAATAAAATTGCAATACAAAACTACTACTTACCATTGTATTAGATCCACTCTTGGAAATACCACAGGTTACCAGAGTTGCGCCGAAAGTCGAATTCAAATACCTCAAACTGCAGTAATATAATTTCAGGTAAACCCCACAGGTAAGTACCTGGATAGAATCATAAATCCCAGCAAAATTCATTTCCCTCAATCTAACACAAAATGTCAACTGCAGTCGTCCATTCAAGAATTTCTCCTAACATTCCAATTCCCAAATCAGGTAATTTTGAAACGACCATAAACCGTTAGGTGATAACAGAACCACTTGAAACACTACTTTACTATTTTCACAGGTTAATCATAAGAGCTCAGGAACACACAAAATTTGAGAAGTATATTTTGCAAATATTATTCAAAGCAGTAGCAGTCCAAATGTTTGGTGCTTTGATTGTTTTCAAATGGCGCCGAAAGTACTAAACATTTGCGCTAATGGCTGTTAACGTCGGATATTATTAAAGAACAGATATTCAAGGAATACTTATGGACTATTATCCACACTCAAAACTAGAAATTCAGCTACTGCTTTCTTCAACAAATTGAAACAGATGCGTTAATACAACAATTTTTCCATCTCTATTTAAATAAAATCAAACTTCTAAAGAGAACAGAAAAGCGGCAACTTTCACAGTCTAATTTCTGCTGAAATTTTGGTCATGGTTGCTTCGTGAAAACGTGTTGAATAACAAATAAGTCATTGTTTGTTTTTCACAGAGCAATGAAGCATGCGGGATATTACATAACTGGAATCATTGAGGGATTATGTTATTTGCCAATTTGATCCAGTCGACTGGTTTATGAAAAGGGATGATTTTCCTCTTTTCCACAAATTGTTGTTTATTTCATTCACTATTTCAGCTATGTCGCTGCACACATTAAAAGCGCCTTCAAAATTTGTACTTTGACAACCAGCTTAGCTGAGACACGTATTAAATATTCAAGAGATTTGACTGTGTGAAAAATAGATAGACGTAAGGTACTTACTCATGGCAAAGCTTTGTGGTCGCCACTCAAACCATTTCAATTGGATACGGCCTCACATTGTTTATAGGAGAAATTCACAGCATGCTTTGTCTGAAATCGGTGAACAATTAGATAACATACCCAAATAAAACCCTTGTCTATTATACCGACGGCTATTTTGCAAAAGTCTTGTAAGATTACGCGCCATCTTACATGATAGCCGTCGGGTATGCAAGAATCTTGCAAGATAGGCGTCTAAATTAATAAACCTTACTGCAACCCATTAAAAGACTTTTCTGTTAACAGCGAGAACACTTTGCATAAATTCTAAAAAAAAACACAAAAATTACTTAGCTTACAGTGATCCATTTTCAAAACGCTGAATGAGAAAAAAATCAAAGCTTGAAGAGCAAAAAATATACATCAAGAACCAGCCCAGAACAAGCAGACCACAATGGCCGAAACATAGCCTCAATTGACCTCCTTAATTTTTGATGGGATTGTAATATGAAACAGCAGAAGACAGAGAACTGTTTGTGATTTATAGAAAACTAAATGGAAACCAAATTTATAGATATTTATCGAAAAGCATTCATGATTTTTAAAAAAAAACGCATTTTCAGGATTGTTCTGTTGAATACCAGTTTTCAATCCAAAATTACAGATGGAAAAGCAAGAAATTTGTAATCGAAGATAAAATATGTTACAAAAATGGGCAGAAGCAGACCCACTACCTTAATCAAAAGCTTGCTAACAGCTTCATTGGCCCTTAAGTATTGAAAAACTTCAATATTGAAATTAAACATTGAAATATTGCAAAAAGTTTCCCAATTTTCTGACATAAATATCCTCAAAACTGTTCGCCATCGCCAAAAACAATCCAGTACCCATCTTCAAGACCTTAGAACCGATTGACCCCTAAAAATCGAAAAACTCCGAAGGACAAAAATTGACAAAAACTTTTAAAGCGCAAATATGACTAAAAACTATTTGTTAACCGCTAAAAAAAATATTCATTAACACATATGCAAGCTCTAAAAAATGTTTATTTGCCCTGCCCTTAAAGAAAACTCGGAAAATTTTCATTACACTTGAAAATAAACATGAAAATATTTTGTAATTAAGTCTGCATTACCAAAACATATACTCCAAAAACAGGCTTGAAAGGGTATTCTAGCTTGCACAAGACAACTATGAGCTTAAAAATTGTCAATTGAAGATCCATTCGAGAAGAAAAATGGACAAACAAGAAAAACAGCAGAATTTAGTGATCAAAAACTTCAAAAACTGACCTTTTCACCTTTAATTCAGACATTCCCCAGCAACTTCAGCACATTAAGCACATGAAAGACTAATAAAGATAACTGACGGCCTCTATTGCAACTTATTGCCCACCAAGATTTGCCTGTTTATCCCGTTTAAAAAGCCAAGTCCAAAAGAAGTGAAGGACAAAAAATATATATATTTTCTACAAAATAAACAAAATTATCCACAAAATGGTAAAAAGCTAACTAAGAGCCACTATTTTGAGAAAAAACGTTATTACTTTTTGCGTCCAGCAATCACATACCCAAAACCTGGCCAGAAAACGCGAAGGGCCAAAAAAATTAGAAATTTTTTTAGTAATTTAAATGAAAATTATCCTCACTAGACAACACTGGTACCTTTTAGGACTGACACTTATCGAATAGCTGTGTAATAATCATTGCACAAGAAAATTTACAGCGAGAAGCACAAAAATTGGACAATGAAAATCGGACAAAAATTGCTTCAAATTACTCAATTATTTTTAACAAAAAAAAACATATCAAAATTAATAACCATTAAATCGCAACTTTTTTGACGAAGCAATTTTTAGTGAGGTAAGTCACGCAATTGAACTAAAAGCAAAACAAATGACTCCATGCACACAAATTTTAACTGCAAAGCAGTAGAAGTCACTGAAATTGAAAAAGTCAATGGTCACAAGAATCATCGATGGAGACGACGAATTAAAAAAAAACTACTAATAATATATCTATTATTATTATGATACAAATGCAACTGGGGTACCAGTTAAAAACGGCAATAAGCAACTGTATTCCGCCAAAATTACCTGCAAATTGCAGCTGTGTGCAACAGCTACAACAACAATTAAAAAAAAAACACGATGTCCCCAATAATAGCAGCTATCGCTTCGCGGCTATTAAAAAATTTTAACTACTGCTTTGAAAATGTTATTATCCAAAATTTGTTTTACACCTACACTTAGAAAACCACTATCTTCTCTCTGCTCTTCAGCAACTTGATCTTAACACTTTTGGACGCATTTTAATACCTGCTTCAAACAAATTACCGACCAAAAAATGTCGCTCCAACAATACTCTTCGAGTCATAAAAGAAGACAGCGGAAATATAATTCCAACTCTTTGAATTGTAAAAAAAAATAAGAGCGGTATAACAGCCGGCTTAGAAAATGAGGGCGGCTATTATTTATACTAAAGTGAGGCAGCATTTCTTTATTTTTAAACAAACCTCACATAAGTCAGTCCAATTATAGGTCCCTCAAATGTTCCTGGTTGTCGTACTGAAGCGTTATCAAATTTATCAACGTTCTACCAATCGGATCAAAAGAGATGTGGTTAAAGATATCATTTGACTGAAAAAATGAGAAAAGGAGTAATCAAATCAATCGAACAGTAAGATCAAAATCAAGTTATATTATCTAAAATTACACATTTGTATATGTTTGAGAAGAGAAAGAAATCGACCATCTTTGTAATCTTGGGTAAAATATTCTGATTTTCAGCTGCAATTGATAATCGACATCATAAAACATCAATAGCAATTGAGACATATTAACTACAGTTATAAATAGGGGACAAAATGGCTTCATTTGAAAATAAGAACAGCAGCGTCATCTATGTAGTGCACTAAGCAATGCCGTTATTCGTTTCACCAATTCAATGCCAAGGCAAGCAGACAAAGCATTTAGCATAACAATGCAGCCCTTATCCACAGGCGATAAGCGTTCTACTCACAACCCCAAAATTTTACGAAATTAACAAAGCGTGATCATTTTTCTCGGCTGCATTTTTGCCTCGTTTTGGCAATCTTCTCTTCAATTTCTGCAAGTTGTGCCATTAAGAGTTGTTTTCGGTTGGCTTTTGACCCAGACTTGTTGGAGTCTTTGGATTTCTTCGCTGACTTTGACGAGGACGCTGTCGAATTATGTTTATTAACATCTATTGAACTTTTAGTCTTCTCTTCCATCTGGTTTTCCGTTTTGGGTTTCTTTGTATCAGAATTTGAATCCCTGTGCACTCTCTTTTCATGTGAATTACCTATAACAAAAATATAACATTGCTGACATCAGAGGAAAAAATGAAAATCCCCCTCCCCAGCTTAATGGCCATATAACGTACCCCCATTACCGTAAACATACCATAATGGGGGATAGGGGTTTATAACTTCATGCGGGAATATAATATAAATTGACAAACATAGCTGGCAGATTGCCAAAAAATAGCCGCAAAAGCTTCGTAGATCTGCAGTCTCAAAAAACAGTAAAAAAGACAGACCAAAAAATAGTCTTTTCATTGAAGGCTGAGATGTTACATTTTGATTAAGAATCTGTATAAGTTATTGCTGAGGTAAGTCACATGTGAACAAAAATTACGCGAATGAACAAAACATAGCAGGAAAAGTCCTGAAGTACAATTCAAAGAATTTTCATTGACTAAACAAAAAACTAGACCTAGAACGGACTATGAGTGAATTGGGAAAACCATTTCTAGAAAAAATCAGATCAAAAATAAAAAAAAAACAGAAAAACAAAGTCAAAATGCCGCATGAGAACAAAAAAACCACTAGCGAAAAATGGAAATTTGGTTCAAACTAGACCTAGAATGAACTATGAATGGATTGGTAAAACCAGTTAAAAAATCCGATCAAAAATCGGAAAAACAGTGAAAATTAAAGCCAAATTGCCGCATGTGAACAAAAAACCACTAGCGAGAAAGAGAGTTTTTGTTCAAAGACTGTTTTCTCACTCTATTTTAAATTTAGAGCGAAAAAATTTCACGCCGCAAAACCACTCGCTTTTTCGCTCCACTTCCTGTTTCGGCGTGACCAAAATCACTACTCCAATCTGACTTCAAAAATCATGAAAATGTGTGAACAGATCTTAAAACATACATAGCCGGACGAATTCCGGAAACGACTCGAAGTGGAAATCTACTTAAACGCCATCCAAGTACTCATCAAGACAAAAAGTGTCTCCACTAATTTACGATTATCTTGAAACAAAAACAAAACAGAGAAGTAAAAAACAAGAAAATCGAATCTGTTAAAATATGATTAAAAAAAGCGGATCAAATATTGTCATAAACTGAGATCCCAAAATAACTATCTCCACCAAAATTACTTCATCAAAACAACTACTACTTACTAAAGACACTTGTGATTTTTTCAAAAATTCTTTGAGGTCAAATTATGAAAAAAAAAGCTCTAAAAACAACTTGCACTAAAAAACTGGAAAAAGTTACTAAATTTTTTAATATTACAAAAGCATATAAATCCAAAGAAAAATTCCTTTCAGCCAATAGGGTATCTAGACGTTCGCAAAACAATAGGCAAGTCACAATAGTCTAAGAAACCTGTCTAAAAAACAGAAAAAAAACGAAAAACAAAAAAAAATTAAGAAAAATAGTTCCGATTTTCGCTATTTTTTTGTCATATTTCTCAAAAGAAAAATGATTTTTATCCACAAAACTGTACCCAATTGTCATCTGAAATTTGCTCAAGTAGATGGGGTTTTTTCAATACCCATTTGAGCCAGTGAAACATAACAATCGTCAAAAAGACGCAAAATAAGCCCGAAAATCAGCCAAATAGATGAAAAACCTCCGAATTAGCAAAATTCATATGAATTTCCAAAAACCTTCAAACAACTACCAAAATCAGCCTAAAATTAAAATAAAATCATAACCAAACCTCTTAACCAAAAAACTGAAGAAAGAAAACTGCTTTAACTTTAAAATGCCGCACGTGAACAAAAAATTTCGCTCGCTTAGAATTTTTCTTCACACCTCAATTTCTCGCTCTCTAGAAAACAGCGATATGAACAAAAAACCACTCTCTTTTCGCTCCACTCTACTCTTCATTTTGTTCAGCAACAAAATCACTCCAAATTTTTTCACGTGTTCCATTTCCCGCTTCAAAATTCACTCCAATAAAATTGATTTAAAAAAAGGACTTCTCCAATACTCCTCTTCGAGTCGTAAAAAGACAGCGCCCCGAAACAATTCAAATTCTTTGAATTGTAAAAAACTTACTCCACTAAGAGCAAAAAATGACGTCACGCACGCGTTTCAGTTGAAATTGCATGAACGAATAAACAAAAAGTGGCTGTGACGTCATATGGTCGTAACAAAAATCTTGACGACGAAACAAAAACATAGCTGGAAGACTTCCGGAAACAACTCGAAGTCGTATCCACCGCAGGTTTTTCAGACAGCTAATGTCTTCATGCAGAAAGCATCAACCGGAGAAAACAATCAAAAGTTAAACAACGGTAAAAAAAATGTCCGCAAAACAAACAAAAATTTAGGAAAGTTCAATTTAATTTAAATATATAAACGAAAACCGTTGTTTCATTCTATGATAACTAGTTATCTAACCACAAAAAGCAGCCAAGCCTCAATGGGCTCACAAGAATCTCCATTTTTGAAGCGAATTAAGGGGAAAAAATAGTAAAAATCCTCAAAATTTGTCAAATTGCCTAAAAAGAGCAACTTTGTAGCAAAAGAAACTTGTATTCTTTGTAGTAAAAATAGCCCCCAGTCACGAGGCTTTAATTCAATTGACAATAAATTCAAAAATGGTACAATGTACCAAAAATAGCAAGAAGACTTTAAAATCAGCAAAGAAGTTGAAAAATATACAAATTAATCGCCAAAAGGACAAAAACAGGATATACCGGAAAAAACGTTTAAAATTAAAACTAAGAGCCCAATATTATTCGTCGAAAATAAAAACAAGCCAAAAATTTTAAACGTAATTTCGAGCAAATTCTCAGTGCCGCATTATGTCAAATGAAATGAATTATAGACAAAAAAATCTAAGAAAAAGGCTAAAATCCTTATTAACAACTGAAACAAGCAGAGAAATATAAAAATATAGGTCTGCAGAAGAAATATAGGTCTGCAGTTTCAGTTGTCTTTTTTACAACTGAAACAAGCAGAGAAATATAGGTCTGCAGAAGAAATATAAGAACCATTAGAAATATAGGTCAGCAGAAAAAAGACTCAGATAGACTGATACATGCTAGAATGCGGAGAATAAGGACAAAAAAGCGCATAAAAAACAAAAACCTGTTCTTGATTTTTGGAAGTTAAAAATCAAACTGATATAAAAATGAAGTAGAAAAACAATTACGTTTCCCTATTTACCATAAAAGTATATAGCTATCCTCCTGCATAGAATAAAATGTAGAACGAGAAATGTTTCAAAGATTGGAAACAATAAACTATTTTGCATTAACATTGTCAGACAATTTTTCAATATTGCACTTATGAAAAAAATCTTGCTGAATTTCAAATACAAAACGCCACAAAATTATTCGATAATTACTAAAAGTAAATAGGGATCAGTGACAGTACGCACCAAGACTTTTTCTAGTAATTAAATCCAAAAACAAACAAAAAACGGAGAAAAATTGGACAAAAACTGCCAAAATCGGGCATGCATGTGTAGAATTCTATAAAACGAGAATATTTTTTCAAATACGCGCGTTATAAAGATGGATTCAATGCATGAAATATAAGCAAGTTAAATTGCAATATGCACTAAGTTTTGAAAAACATCCGCTTTTAGATCCAAAATTGAAGAAACGAATTAACAAAAGCCAAAAATGAGTTGGGAAATATGTGCTCATTTAGAATTTAAAATGCATGATCAGACTGCGGTATCAATTTCAGAGGTTCACAAATTAATACAGCTCCTAAACAACAAAAAACTTAGCTATAAGCAAAAAATGGTCCAAGTGGACAAAAAACGGCCAAAAATGGTTATCTATATGCTGCATTCTGTCAAAAAACACTTTTCAACGTCGAAAGGTCATTCACTGATCAAAGCGCATGATCAAAAACTTCTATCGCTCAGAAAAAAATTAGTTCACACGGCAATTTTACTCTTTTTCGCTTTTAGTTCAAAACGTTGTCTGAACAAATAGTACTTCCGGTAAAAAAAACCTTAAGAAAACCAATACTCCTCTTCGAGTCGTAAAAACCAAGAGAAGACCAATGATAGCCCCAGCTATCACTGTGCGGCTATTAAAAACAAAATCTTCCCATTACCACAGTAATTGCCTCAAATGACCCTAAACTATCACCTTTTGGGAAACATTTGATCTCATTAATTTGAAAAATATTCGAGGCAGTCAAACTTGATACATGAAAACATTTCTCACTAATTTTGGTGGAGTGCAATTGTTTCTCATCAGTGTGGTCTGGAGATTTCTTAGCACCTAAAGGACAAATGATGTAACAGTCAGTTCAGCATCAGATCAGAGCTATTTACTCAAAATAAGCAAAAAAAAATCTTACGTTTTTTCAATTTAGATCCTTTGCCCTCTTTTGAAGAAGCTGAAGATATGGAAGACATACTCAGCTCTCTTGATTTATCTTTGCGCTTCCTCGACGCTTTCTTCTCATCTTTCATATCATCGCTTAATTTCTCACGTTTAATTTCCTGATTAAGATTTCCTGCTTCATTCAGGCGTTTGGATTCCGTTCGATCTTTGTCTCGTTCTTTCTCTTTATCTCTAGGACCGGAAACCGAGGATCCATTTACATGATAATTCGACGTGCGTGAACTGTAATGTCCACTAGAAGCATACTTGTCAATCGGACTCCTTTGCCTGTCATAATTGTTTTCAATTGAATTTTTTGGAGCATGCTTGGAGGATGATGATCTATCTGGGTATTTATCCTTTTCTTCACCTCGTCTGGAGGTAGACGCCGAATCGGCAATTGCTTTTATAACCTTGGCAGCTGTCAACTCCTTCGAGGTGCCCGATCGTGAGCTCTTCGCATTTGACTCAGAGTCTTTCCGAGATCCTCTTTGAGAATCTTTTGACTTCTTAGAAGTCTTCTTTGACGACTTGGAAGATTTCATATTTTTAGAGGGCTCATCTGAGTCTGAACCAGAGCTAAAACATGTTGAACTGTCTTTATATCCTTGTGAAAATAGCCACCCTCCCCCACCCCTCCCTCCCTCACTTCATCCACCTCCCCCCGCCTCAACGCAGTTCATTCCTTCTTTCTTCTAGCCCCATTCGCAAATGGTCAAAAAGGCAATACCAGATAAGATACTTAAATCCAACTAAATAAATGAAGTTGAAAAATATTAGTAAATAGAGAAGTTTTTTCCGTTTGTGCACCCCGTACATTATGCCACCTCAATTACAGAGCACGTGTCATTACATGGTAAATCATTCTCGTCCACTTGGGGGATGCAAACAAAATGCAGCCACTAAGTTTGTGGTGGGTTGCATAAACGGAAAAGATAAAGTTCGACATCACGTACAATGACTTCACTCTTCATTCTAACCTCGATGAGCTGGAGCTTGAGGAGCTGCTTGAATCTGAAGAACTGCTACTCTGAAAAGACAACACATAGTTGAGCAAATAAATACAAAATACACTAATGAACAGTTTGGATATCAAAATTATCACACTTTTAAAGAACGATCGGATCTATTCTGTTTTGCCCCCCATCCCCCCAACTTAGTGGGCTTACATCTTTTACACCCCTAGGCGCACGTGCTATTTTTTTTACATAGTAACGTGCTATATAACAACATAATTTGTAACTGGGGGCGTAAGAAACACTGGGGGGTGGGGACAGAATAGATCCGAAAGATCTTATAATTGCGAAGAGCAAGCGATCATTAGGCCAAGACAAAGAGAACCAGGTATTTGGAGGGTTAGGTCACAAAAAATCTTTGTGGGAGAAAGGTATGCCACTCAGTTACTCTACGTCAATAATGAGCAAAAAATGCAAGCATGCCAATATTGCACGATTTTGTTTTGCGGACCTGAAGCCAAAACAAGTTGACAGAGATATAGATACAACTTTTAAAACCAACCTTGCAGTAAAATGCAGACAGGAAAATTGACTCCACAAACGTTTTAAATGGATCCAAAAACAGCTACGTTTATGTATAATATAAATCTTAATAGATCGAGGGTCTTAGTTCTCTGATGCCGGTGCGCTTGAGTCCGAGTTCTGGGCAGAAGACCCGAAGACCAGGATTCACGTTCAAATTTATTCAACCAACTCTCGTTGCGAGAGCAACAATTGTATAACTTAGCAATGAAATGTATATGTTAGAACATAAATCTTAGGCGCCCGAGGGACTGAAGTGCCCTGGCAGTACACAAGGTATAGGGGACTACGAATTGTTCTAACGTCTTTAGGAATCAAAGGTTAAAAATAAGGCGCTTTTCTGAAATTTTAGAACCAAAAGTGAGCTTTTACTGGTGCGAGAGGGCGACTAAGTAAGGCAAGCAAAATTAGAATTAAGAGGGCAACTAAGTTGACAAGAAAATTTGACAAGTGCGCCGTAAAACATTTATATTGCGTTACGTGTTTAATTGAAAACTAATTGACTAAGTTGAGCTGCCTCGAAGTTTTGGTGCCCAACAATTTTTGACTCTTGATTCTCAAGAACTATTTAATCACAAAGAAAGTTTAAGGCAGGCTTTTATAACTCAAATCCAAACTAATTGATCAAATTCAGCCATCACGCGTTCTGGTGACTGACTCGATTTACTACTGTTTTCTAACGTCAGCAGGCAACATTTACATGTTGATAAGTTAATCCCGTGCCAGAAGTTTAGCCCAAAAGAAAGACATACAAAATTAAACCCTTTAACTGAAAAACAGATTCTCTGTTTTTTAGCTACAGTTTTTGCTTTTTGGTGAATTGAAACTCGCATCAATGATGGTAGAATACCCTAGCAGACGACTGACAGCAAATCAACCATAACAGCAAATCAACCGCCTCATGGATTCAAGAACCTTAAGATTTTAAAGCTTGCATCTCTAAATCTAAAGAATTGTCCTCACACAGAAACTCTTTACGAATTTGGTGACCTGAAGCGAAAGCGCTAGCTCCTTAAAAGAGGGAATACGAAACATCAGCTATTATGGCTTAAGAAAATGAAAAACGAAGTGAAAGCACGACGACCGTAGACACCAGGAAAGAGCTAGATTTATTACAAAACTCATTTAGGTTATATAGCATAAAAATTATATCTTCAAAAATTTGGAAAAACATACGAAGTTCCAAATTCTGATCGCTTTGGTGATCCGCTATTGAAAGTTACAAAAATAAAGCCATCATAGTCTAACAAGCAGGCATTCTGAAAAAAGTTGGCAGAGGATGTGCGCTTAAGTTAAAGAAAACGCTACAAGACATTTTCTCGCAAGCGTAAAGAGCACGCGATAAAATTATAAGTTCAATTTACTCAGTTATAAATTGAGTTTGAGTTTAGGTGCGTTGTCACAATTGACTTATACCATTCTAAAAAAGGAGCTACGTACACCAGAAGATTTTTAAAAAAGCATTACAAACATAACCGCCAGATTGCCCGAAAATAGCCGCGATAGACGCTTGTGGCCTACCATGAATTGAAACAACTAAAGAAATAAGATAGATGGACCACCTGCCCTTTTATAGACCACTAGACTTTTTGGTTAGATTCGGACTGTCATTTTTAGGAGACACATACGCTCTATATGGAAATTTTTCAGAATTAATATTCGAAATCCAAAACTCAAGACTCTTATACTCAAGAATTAGGGCATATACGTTTGGCACTACTTATATGCACACTATTGACCTTTAATTAGTAAATGTTCATAAAATTTAAAGTTCCATAAGTGAGTTCAGAAGTCATTTTTTTGAGTGAGGTAAGTCACGCAATTGACCTAAAAGCAGAAATGAAGTCACGAACACAAATTTTAACTGCAAAGCAGTAGAAGTCACTGAAGTCATTGAAAAAATCAATTCCAAGAAGTCAGGGTAAGACAAAACACAAATCTGTTAGATGATTAAAAAAATAGGAGCCCAATAATAGCCGCCTGGAATTGCTGACGCGGCTATTAAACATCAAAACACAACCGGCAAATTGCCGGAAAGTAGCCGCCATTGATTCCCATAACCCCGATTGGGATTGAAAGAACAGAAAAAGATAAATTGATGAAAGAAAACTTTTTTAAAGGGCGAACTAATTCGATTTCATTTTGTTAGACATACGCCTGTTACTTTAATGAGAACATAAAGGGGCTAGTATCAACACCAAAAAGCATTAGAGATGGTAACTAAGACTTATAAGAAAACTTCAAGTAGCTGGCATCTAAAATTGGGCTTTATGGCTTTGCTGAGCAACTGCTCATCAAGAAAAAAATGAATTGGAACGAGTCCTTCGGGCCAAGTGAAACCACTTAATACCTCCCTGATTACCGAAATAGCTGCGAAATAAAATTACGTGACTATGGTACCACCTAATTTAGACAGTGGTACCAAAGCTGAAGTAACAAGTTTGTAGCATAAACTTAAAAAAATTATACTTGGTGTAGCAATATGAGCTAATTAGATTCGTGTATAACGGAAGCAAACAACGATATTGAACATCTGCTACTTTGGTTTAATGAATTGGTGTCCTTATTGAATTACTTGTTTGCTATATTTGGAACATATTTAACGAACGTATATCACACCGTATCGAGTTGGTAATTCATTGGGGGCAAATTGAAAAAGAAGGTCGGTCTGATCTCGTTATTTGTCCACGTTGTTTGTTAGTTTTATTTATAAATATACAGCAAAGAAAATAATTCTTTCTTTACCAATTCCCCGCTCATCAATCAGAAGCATTAACCACTTGGCTATCAGGCCCTTGTATCCGTTGGTCTTACAATCACTTGTTTTAGCAACAGACAATTTCTGAATGCGGGCAAATTAGTTCAAGCCAAAGCGAGAAACCAAGCTTTAAAAAGTCTACAAAAAGGATGTACTAGAACCAAATGCAAAAAAAGAGCGTCAGACGACGAAAGAAGAGCTACGCTCAGCTTACAGCTGCAAAAATTAAGTCTTAGTGCTTCATTAATTGATCCCGTTTCTTTTGATTTCACCTTTCAAACTGAACCTTATTTGCGTAAACTTGATGCTTGAATTTTAAATTTCATTCAGTTGTAAAAAGTCAAACGTGAAAAGTGGCAACGTGGTGACTTGCGTAAAACGAAAAAAAGGGAAAGCGAATTAAGAACATAGCCGCAAGACTCCGGAACTGACTCCAATTTGACATCTACTTAATACCAAGCAAAATCAACCTCTAACTAAATTACACTAATCGTT
This sequence comes from Convolutriloba macropyga, assembly GCF_964194025.1. Lineage (NCBI taxonomy): Eukaryota > Metazoa > Xenacoelomorpha > Acoela > Convolutidae > Convolutriloba > Convolutriloba macropyga. The sequence continues at coordinate 39,492,604 of NC_134471.1, read as the reverse complement.
CGGAAACAAAGCAGTAGATATAACAATAGAGAAGCAATACCTGACAAAAAAATGGTAAAACATCTGCAAAAAATCTTCACAAGTTGCAACTCCGAAACAACTATTGACGAAAGAACGCCCAAAACAATATTTTTCATTCATTTATAGACTACCAACTGAAAAAACAACAGAACAGAGAAAACCGGATATTCAGAGAAAACAGGGAGATAGAAAATCGAAAACTTTTTGGAACAACATTTCCTACAAAATACCAACGCGGTACTTTCTCTCAAATAAAACCATGAAAAGACTCTTTAAAAAACCCTTCTGCACAGCCGGTGACCCAGCTATATCTTTTCGAGATAAACTAAACAACAAAAAATTGAAGTCATCAACAAACCTGAAAAATACACATGTGTATAATTTATTTCAGAGAAAACTGCCGTGTATAACATTGTATAGGTGTGAACTCCTTTTCGCAATACCTGTAGAATATCTGCAGATGAAATAGTGAACAAGCAAAGTAAGTGCGAAAAGTATAAAATCAGACGATATAGAAAATAAAATGAAACAAGACAAAAATGAGCGAAATTCTATTAAAATTTTTTTAATAGCTCAAAATTTTTTAATAGCTCCATTTTTTTAAAAAACAAACAGCTCAAAATTAGCATCAATCAAACGGAAAGATCACTGAAACCACTAAAACAACTAAGGCCAACCACAAATTCTATAGAAAATTTTCTCTAGTTCAACAAAAACTGACAAAAAATCCGAACGTAGCTTAAAATTATTCAAAAAATGCTATTAATATTTCCTTCAGGTAGTCAAAAAATGCTTCAAAACATACTCCAAATAGATTAGGTATGTGGGACAAACAGCTCTTGGTGAAGGAGTAAGGACCGAAAATACTATTAAAGTAAAAAAAATGAAGTCTCGGAAATCCTTTGAAACAAATGTTTATTCAGGCTCTTTATCATTTTAGCTTTCTAAAAAATGACCAATTTGAAATCAACAATAACTATTTTAACATAAGAACTTAGTGACGCATAGTAAATGATTTTAAAAAATCAGAATTCACGCCAGAATGAAAAAAAGCTAAAAGATTTGTTTGCAAAAACGAAATTAATTCATTTTGCTCACCAAAACTCTTAAATTAACAAAAAAACAGCAGTAGATTTTTCAAAGTTCCTCGTAAACTTAAGTCGCATTCAAAAGGAAAATTTGAGCAGAATTTTCAACAAAGGTTTGTTTAAAACATGGCAAATATCCCGCGGAATCATAAGCAATTTTACAACTGCTTTAAGTCAAGTTCTTGAAACCTCTCTAGTATAGTTGGAGTTAGGTACAAATTGTCCAGGGACACAAAAAGTACCAATTGTTGCAAAAAATGACAAAATCAGCAGAAAAACTTAACTTGAATTTTTAGCTCTTTTCGCCCAAGAAAGTAAGTGAAAGTAAGTCAGAAGTCAGGAGTGCAAACAATCGTGACTTATGCTAAACAAAAAACGTAATAGAAAGGTAAAGCGAAATAAAAAACATGGCAGGACAAGTCCTCAAATACAATCAAAAGAATTGAAAAATTTACCTGACCAGCAAATCAATTGAACAATCCCAGCCAAAAAGACAAAATCGCAAAAGCTGGGAAACTAAAATAAACATAGCCGACATATTGCCGGAAGATAGCCGCCGTTGACGCGTTTGATGACATCGGGATTGCAACCGAAAAGGAAAAAAAGAAGAGACAAATTGACCAAATTTTTTTTCTGTTTTTTTTAGTGTCAAAATGATCTAATTTGGCGTGCAGTTTCAGTTATACTCTAAAACTATACTTAATTCAGCTTCTAAACTGAAAGCTAAACATACCCGGCAGATTGCCGGAAAATAGCCGCCGTTGATTCCAATAAGCATGATTGGGATTGAAAGAAAAGAAGATATTGAAAAAAAAATTTTGTACAAAAACATTTTTTTAAGTCCGATTTATTTTGATGGCATTTCGTAGTTGAACATAACGTACTTCTGTTTCTTAGAGAGAGGCTACAGGGCCTACTATCAATACCAATAAGCATTAGAGATGGTAAATAAGACTTATAGGAACGACGTTCAAATAGCGGGCATCTAAAATTGGGCTTTATGGGTTTATCCTGTTTCAATTTTCTGCCTTCAATTTTCTATACTGACTCTGTTCATTTTGAATTGCTTTGCTGAGCAACTGATGTTCAAAATCACTTTCAGCAGAATGAGAGAAAAGAGAAACTAGCCTAGAGAAGTCAAAAAGATATCACGCAAAATGTTGAAAAAGCGGCAAAATGAGGTAAAGCGAAAATTTTTTTATTCGACAAAGTAAAAAAAAATAGGAGCGCTATAATAGCCGGCTGAGAAGATGAGGGCGGCTATTAATAAGCTTAATACCAATGTGAGCTAGCAAACTCTCCAATGAACTTTGATAACCTAATTCTCAATGACCAGATTATCGATTTATCCCGTCTCTTTTGATTTTGCTCTTTTGACTTTGAAAGTATTCACCACATTGCGTAATCCAATGCGTGAAAGAATTTAAAATCAATTCAGTTGAAGCAGTGAGTGAAGTAAGTCAGAAAATCGTGACTCATGTAAAAGCAAAAACGCGAACAAAAGGTAAAGAGAATTTTAAAAAAGAGAGCGCATAAATAATAGCCGTTGAGAGGCTGACGGAGGCCATTAAAGTCGGGAACTATTTTGATGTCATATTGGAGCTGAACATAGTCCTGTTTCGTACTGACACAACACAGGGGCTAGTATCAATACCAATAAGCATTAGAGATGGTAACTAAGAACAGTTCGAGTAACGGGCATCTAAAACCGGGCTTTATGGGTTTATCCCGTTTCTATTTTTGATTTCGTTTTTTAATACGGACTCTGTTCATTTTGACTTGCTTTGCTGAGAAACAACTGTCTATAAACACTTTTAGCAGAAAGTGGAGAGCGCAAATAGGATTTCACGCAAAAAGTTGAACAAGCTGTGAACTAAGGTAAAGCGAAAAATTTTTATTCGACTAAGGATAAAAGAATAGCAGGACAAGTCCTGACGTACAATTCAAAGAATTTTCAATTACTAAACAAAAAACTAGACCTAGAACGGACTATGAGTGAACTGGAATAACCATTTCTAGAAAAATCAGATCAAAAAATTTTAAAACAGAAAATCATGTCAAAATGCCACATGTGAACAAAAACCCACTAGCGAGAAATGGATATTTGGTTCAAACAAAACACTAGGCCTAGAACGAACTATGAATGGATTGGGAAAACCATTTTTAAAAGAATCCTATCCAAAAATTCGAAAAAAACAATAAAAATAAAAGTGAAATTGCCGCATGTGAACAAAAAAACCACTAGCGAGAAAGCGAGCTTTTGTTCAAACACTGTTTTCTCACTCTACTATAAAATTAGAGCGAACAAATTTCACGCCGGAAAACCACTTGCTTTTTCACTCCACTTCCCAATTCGGCGTCTTCAAAATCACTACTCCAATTTAACTTAAAAATCACGAAAATGTGTGAACAGATCTTTAAAAAAAAGACAGCGTCTCAATACAATTCAAATTCTTTGAATTGTAAAAAATTAGGAGCGCTCTAATAGCCACCTGAGAGGCTGAGGCGGCTATTAATAAAATAAACCAAACGAAAAATAAAAAGTTCTAAACTTTGCAAATTTAATATGTTCAAACCCAATTCTGCTGCCTGCCCCACGAATCAGTCTAGTAACCCATCAGCAATTTAAGAATTTAATTGGCCCGTAAAGATCGATAAAGTCGGAATGATAATTTTCAGAGAATTTGAAAAAAATTTCAAACTTGGCATAAAAATTGCAAAATGTGCGAAAAAATTGTTGAATATCATTCCAAAACAAGCATGCATTATCCTACTATTGAACACTAGAGGAGTTTCCCTGTCCCTGGGACTAGATAAACTCAATAAAAGATAAATTTCGAAAAAAAATGCAAAACTGCAAGTTTTATTTTGAAAAAATTAAAAAAAATCAATACGTTAAAATGTTGACAAGCACTCCACTACTACTGGAAACAATGCACTAACATATCATGCAAACCAAAGGAGGTTTCTTGGCCACGCGGGCTGGAAAACTGAAAATATGACAAAAATTTTCAAAAACCTTGTTTTAAAAAAAATGTGATATTAAAATTTGAAAACCATTCCACTGCCAATAAAAAGTTTACAGTAACCGATAAAAACCCTAGAGGAGGCTTTACGTACCCTGAGGCTGGCAAAGCTTGAATAATGACAACACATTTAGAAACCTTGAAAAAAATGCAAGTTTTGTCAAAAAATTGCTAAAATTCGTCAAAATTAAAAGTTGAAAACTATTATATTACCTCTAGAAACTATGCAGTAACCTATTGTCAAACCACAGAGAAGGTTCCGCGGCTTCTAGGGCTTCAAAACTTAAAAAGGGACAAAGAAATAGAAAACTTGAAAAAATTATACAAATTGATACAAATTTGCGTGTTTATGTTTAGAGTAGCAAAATAAATAGCTCACAAAATGGTCATAAAAAGTAATTACGTCTTGCAAAAGACATTCATCACTTTTTACAAGCCTCGACAAGCTTCGACGGGCCCAGCAAAAAATTTGAAAAATGACGAAAAACGCAAAAAAAACTTCAACATTTTGGGCTCAACAACTCTAAATGACCTTTTAACCTTTAATTACGGCCTTCCCAGCAGCTTCAACATTCTGAGCACTTGAAAGATTACTAAACGCGGCTGAGGGCCTCCAATTTAACTTGCTGCCCGCTGAGCTTTACCTGTTTATCCCGCTTTGAAAGCTCAAAGTAATGAAAAAAGGTGTGAAAACATCTTACAAAAAAGGTGTGAAAACATCTTACAAAAAGGTGTGAAAACACCTTACAAAAAAGGAGCACCAACACAATCCCATCGACACAAAAAGGAGAGCGCCTAAATAAGAGCCGCTGTGAGGCTGACGGCGGCTATAAATCATAATTGCAAGTTCGTTGCGGGACGCTGCAGAAGTCACTTCGAAACTCAGATAACAACTCAAAATCCAGGCTAACATCACTTTTCTCGCTTAAGAGCGGAAGTTAAGTAACTCTGTCGAGTAACTTAACCGTGCAAAATTTTGTTTGCACTTTACTAATATAAATCTTGCTTTTTAAAAACAATGATAAACCGTGTTTCCTCCGGTGCTCCTACAGCAATCGTGCGACAATGTGAATCTGCATGAACAATCCCACCTAGCATCACGACTTAATTGCCGGGCTTCGAGGGAGGGTTTATCCCGTTCCTTTTCATTTGGTTCCTCTTACCTCCGACCGTATTCCCAATGTTGAATAAAAGTGTGAATGAATTCTAACTTCCATTCAGTTGAAACGGTGAGTGAGGTGAGTCAAAAGTCAAACATGAAAGACTTAAGTAATATGTGGTCAAATTGAAAAATTTTGTGAGAAAACAGAGCAGGACAACTCCTGAATACAATCTAAAGAACTGAATGAAAAATGCAGACTATGTGAACATCAAGAGCCAAGCAGACAAAACATGATACATATACAGGCAAACTCACACATTCAGAGGAAAAAATGATACGAATTGAATTGTAAATATTTTGGTGTCACGGTATCAAAAAACAATAAAAAAATTAGGGCCTAAAAACAGAAAGCTCAGTTAAAGATTAAAAACTCTAGCTAAAGATTAAAAAACTCTTGTTAAAGATTAAAAAAATCTAAGACCAGCGGTTACAGGTTAAAACAAAAAACAAGTTGAAATTAGCAAAAAAAAACTAAGTATTCATCAATGGATGTGTTATTGTCATCAAAAACCAAACAATACCAATTTTAAAACAAAATAACTTTTCTTGTCACGGGGGTCTAAATCGCCGGTTGGAGGAGGGGTATAAATCGCCAATTTGTGGCTCCTCAACAGTTTCGGTTAATCGCATACTTGGAGACGATTGGGGCACAAGTTTCTAAGAGAGCTGCACAGACACATATTACTCTGCGCGTTTTACCTGTGGATCCAGTTTTTGAGAAGGAAAACACAAAAAATAGTCAGACGAAAAATCGGTCGAGTAAAAAACCGCTTAAAAAGACCGCAAGACTAATATAATTGCTAAAAAAAAGAGCAAATAATCAATGCAAATTTGTTTAATTTATTTGATAATTATCTTCTCAGAACCAATTTTCCAGAAAAAATCTTGAAAATATATAACCTGCAGGTCAGCAGAAAAATGTTTTGCCATATAACAGAAAAACCGAGGACAAAACGACCTAACTTCGAAGAGAGCTGAAGTCGAAAGAGAACTCTTAAAGCATGCCTCCATTCTATGCTAGTAAAATCTACCCGTAACACACTCGCAAGCTTTTAAAAAACTTTATTTGTTCCTAAACGTAGAAAACGTTGAAAAATGCTAAAGTAATTCGAAAAGGATGAAAAATCAATACCACTTCATTTTTTTGTGTTTAAGTTCGCAATTATCTCAAAAAACAGATATGACAAAAAAAAATTTGCTCACACAAAACGACTATGAACTTTGAAATCGACATCAAGAAAAGACCCATTGAACAAAACAAGCAAAATTGCACAATTTTGGCTCAAAAACTTTTCGTCACATTTAAGCCTTCCCAAAAATTTTAGCACACTGAGCACAAGAGAAACTGTCATAACCAGCGCTAATGTAACTTAATGGGCCTCACCTGCTATCCCGTTTTGAAACCTCAAAGTACTCAAAAAAATGTCTGAACACATCCTGCAAAAAATATAGTCCAAATGCTTTGGATTGTAAACAAAAGGCGAAAGCTTAAATAATAGCCGTTGAGACAGTGACAGTAGCTACTAAACAGATCATTTGACGTTTCACCGACCAGAAGCAAACTTGAAAAGTCCATTTGGCGAAGAATTTAGGACTAAATGAACTAAGTTCAAATCTATATTTTTGTTTACAGGCTGCACTATTTGTTTCTTCAAATACAATACATTCAGAGCAAACTGTCTGGTTAACAATAGAAACAAAAACTGAAAATATAACCGACTACCACCGGGGGTCTAGAATAATCAAACAGAGCGACACCCCAACTTAATGCCCTTGAGCTTTACATATATATCCAATTTCTGTTGACGAAAAGTCAAATAACTCAAGTTAGCGATGAACAATCAGGAAAAAAAATCGTCCAACAAAAAAATTTGCATTAACACGGCAACAATAATTACTTACCACTTCGCTCGAGAGCAATTAAAAATGTTTTGTCAAGACTCGAAGAATCAGTTTGTTTTAGAAATTCAGATAGGAAGGGCAATACGAATTTGAATGAATATAGAACCCAGACCCCTTCCCGCCGCTCGAGCTATTTATTACATACCGCTAGTTACAAAATGTGTTGTTATATCGAACTTTACTCAGTTAAAAAAATGTCACCTGCACTTGAGGCGTGAAAGTTTAATGTCCATTAAGTTACGGGGTAGAGAGGAGAGGTCGGGGTAGAAGATATTCGAATAAAGAATGAAAGCTCAGGATTATGTGAAGAGAAGAGAAATGAGATAATTGCTAGCTGAACAAACGGTTTAATGATTCCCACCCCAAAAGATGACAACGACGCTTACCCTTGACCTTCTTGTGCGCTCCTTCTTAGCCTTAAAAACAAAACCTTGCAGCTTGTAACAATTTGAAACGCTATAAATTTCAAACCTTTGCGATTTGCAACCTTTCCAACCACAACAAAGTTGCAGGCCATAGAAAATTTTATCGATAACTCTCAACACATGCGAGTGCAAGTCTTAAAATGCCCTAAGTTTGCAATGCCAGACGTGGACTTCTATGAACTTCCGGAGTTTTTTAAACTTGCCGCAATGACTCTTCAGAAGTCAGCTCCGACATTCTGGTTTAAGCATCTACATCCGCGGTGCGGTTTTCGATAAACGCCAGTTTCAAGAATAGTCATGTAACCTATAAAACATAACCGATTATGATCGGGCGATTTGCTCAAACGACTGGCCAGCAGCTAACTCTGGCTTAAGGAGGCTAGCTTTAGCTTAACTGAGGGGGTGCGAGAGCAGGGAGGGAGAAAGTGGATGTGTGTAGGGGGATTCTTAAGTGGTAGGGTGTCAAACTCTAGGAACCGTTTTTCAAACCATGAAAAACTCAAAGTTTTGCTGAATCGAATACTAAGAGACAAGTGGGCCGTACGGCTCTCTCATAGAACTTACTTCCCTCCACGTTTTACCTGTTTATCCCGTTGTTGAGGATAAAAGGTCTGATAGCCAGACGAAAAAACGTTCACAAGAAAAAGTCCGTAATACGAAAAAATGTATTAAAAACATAGCTGGCAGACTGCCAGAAAAACACTGCACTGGCTTTGTAGATCTGCAGTCTCAATAAGATAACGAATAAAAAGACCAAAAAAAAATTCTTTTCCTTCTATTAACTGCTACTAAGATGCTATATTTCGATTAAGAATTAGAACATATTGCTGCTTATATTAGCTGCTCTCAAATAACCGTCAATTAGAGTGATGGAGTTGACCTTTTCACTTTATTGAACTCAAGTAGGCAAAAATCGGTTTGAAAGTGAGGAAGTCATTTTTTCGAGTCAGGTAAGTGACATAAGACCGATAAATATAAAATTAATAACGCGAATGAACAAAAAACGCGCTCTAATAATAGTGAAAAATGACGCCACGCACGAAATTCACTTGAAATTGCATAAATTAATGAAAAAGCAGATAGGAAGTGAGAGTGACTCCATTTGCTCGTAATAAAAAACTTGACGACGAAAAAAAGCATTCAGACAAGTCCTGAACTACAATTCAAAGAATTTTCATTGACTAAACAGAAAAACCAGAACTAGAAAAAATAGGAATTGATTATAAATTGATTTAGAAAAATCAATAACAAGACTAGAAAAAAAAGTCATATTGCCGCAAGTGAAAAATAATCACAAGCGAATTTTTATTCAAACACCATTTTTTTCTGCAAAAAATTAGTGTGAACAAATATCACGCCGCAAAACCACTCTTTTTTGCTCACTTCTTGTTTTGGCGTGACGAAAATCACAAAGCTAATTTGCTTCAAAAATTATGAAAATGCAATAATAGTTTGCTATTGCAGCTATTAGAAAAGACCAGCGGGACTAATACAATTGCTAAAACATAACCGACTAACGTCGGGCGAATTGCTCTCAAACGACCGGCGAGCGGTTGGCTTCGTCAGTAGCTAGCCACGGGTGGGGGGGCGGGGGGCGCCGGGGGCTGATGGGGGGCAACAGCGCGGTGGGGTGTGGAGGAAATAGTGGGGGTTGGGGGTCAACAGGGGGGGGGGGGGGGGTCTCAACCTCTAAGAACCGCCCTTCACACCATAAGTATAAGTCTCCAAAACAGTTTGAGCTGAAACAGAGCTGAAAAGCTCTAAGAGCACTTAATGCCCGCTGGGCGCTACCTGTTTATCCCGTTTTTGAGGACTAAAAGTCAAAAGCGTCACGAAAAATTGGTCAAGCGAAAAATCGCATAAAAAAGACCGACAGGACTAATATAATTGCTACAAACTTCGTTTGAGAGCAATTAAACAATGCTAATCTCTACGCCTGCTTATGGCAGCAAAATTATCCTTAGGCTGTAATTCCGATATCATAAGTACATCACAGGCAGTTCATTTCAATTCTGTTGCCAAAATAGTTAGTGGCACACTCGTCCATGGCCTTCAACAGTGCACGCTGAAATCTATATCATTCAAAAGGCTAAAACACTTATTAAACACAGTGTATTAGAGCAACTCGTAATTTTTCTTTCAACGATTTCAAAAGTTTGCGCAAATTATATTTTGATAACTTATTTCATAGGCTTTAATTTAACCATCTTCACTCAATCAAGAAACATTAGTACTTCACTAATTTTATCAAGAGCAAATACAACTGTCTCGCACACAGAATTGTGTTCTAAATCAATTTTTGTTTGTCTAAAGCTTTTGCTCACAAAAAGTCATTATTTTCCCGATCAGTATAGTGACGTTACTTGAACAAAAGCTACCTTGGAGAGAATACCTAGTGAATTAATATCGGGATTTAATTCATGATTTTTTTTAAATGACCCAATGGAAAATGAATTTTTATCTTGAAGGGACACTACCTAGTGGATGAATATAAGCATTTATTTCATTTTTTTAAAAAAAAAAAACTACTGGAAGAAATAATTGCTTTAGAATGATAGATGTACATAATTCTTCCTACTCTTGATGACAGAGTAAGAGACAATGTTTCAGACAATGTTTCAATTTGCTGCTTTTACCGCAATATTTCCACAAGTTTTAGTTTTGTCGATGCCGATTCTGCAGTATTTCAAGCTAGGACTGATTGAACAGCGTTACTGCTAAACGGGGGTAGGAGATTATGTAATGGAGAATATTAAATGTAATTGAGAATATTAAATGTAATGGAGAATATTAAACGTTTCATTGTTCCGACCCCACTTGCGGGGGGGGGGAGGAACTATATACTCAAATGGGTTTTGTTCAGTCAATTTTGGCCGATCGATATATTCATCGCAGAGAAATATGAGTGGTATCATTAAAAAGCTTGTCCAGCGTAAAATTCAAAATTAAAAAGATTTTTTTTATTTTGGTTTTTTCGAGGAGTTATCGAGGATTGAAGTTTTGTGTGAACAAGGGACATTTGATCACTTTTAGTGTGATTTTTCATCAAATTAAGATATTTTCGATAAAAATAGTATTTCAAATTTAAATTTCTTGCCAAAAAAGAACCCATTTCGTGTTCCTAATAGGCTAAAGGCGATAAAAAAAGATGAGTTCTGGTCTCATAGGGAGCTTCAAAATCAAAAAAATTCGAAATCTATCTGAGAGCTCTTTTTTAATAAAACTTTTCTACTTTTTTTTTTCAAGTCACCTAGAGACAAGTCACTTTTCATATCGAAATTTTGTTAATGAAAAACTTCTTTTACAGTCAAATGAAGCCCAATGAACCAAAAAAAATCGTTTTCAAGGAACTGCTCATGTTTTTCTAATCTTGAGTTTTCGCAATTTTAAATGAAATTTTGAATTTCATTTTGAGGTTTCACTATTTTTTTGGAGTCTTATGGCATGAACTCATTAACTAACAGTGCAATATGCTCCGTAAAGAGATTTAAGTGAGCATATCTAGTTCTTTGAGTGGACAGCTAATGGCTGTTAAGACTTTAAGAATTTAAAAATAATTTTTCGAAAACATTAACCAATCGAAAATTTATTATCGTGAACTGTATGTCATTCTCTGTAATGAGAGCACCCTCTTTTGTCTTAATTTAACCAAATTTGACCTAGTTGGCGGTTTTACCTCTATCTTTTAGTAACATGACTTCAATGATATAAGATTTCGAAAAGTTTTTTCCGTATTATTGGTTACTATTGGTTACGTATTATTATTTGAATTTTTCCGTATTATTGGTTACTTTTTTAATTTTATCACACTATCCTAAAATTGACAGCTCCTATTGGCTTAAAGAAGACGTTCAGTGGATCACAGATAAGTTTTTCAGAGAAAAGCCTATGGTTTCAAATGGTTTCGACCTTTTCTTCTCCCACTTCTCTATTGAATTTTTGGTTTTTGCCTGATTTTGTTGTTGTTTTCATAGTCATAAGACTTGTTGTGATGTCTTATTGATCATTTATGCATTGCAAACATCCCCATGCTCCTTTTGAATCATATTTGAGCGTATTTATTGACTTCCGTTGAAATTTATTGAGTTTAATGACTGTTAAGAATTTAAAAACAATTTTTCGAAAAATTTTTTGAACATTAACCAATCTTTAAATTTTTGTGAGCTGTTAGTCAATCTCAGTCTTGACAGAACCCACTTGCTTTCTACTGAAACTAAAGTAAATTTTGTTTGCGGTTTTATCTTCCAACTATTGATTATATGACTTCAATAACACAAGAATTCAAAATTTAAAAAAATTGGATATTTTCGCATTATTGGTTACTTTTGAAGTCTTATCGCATTATCTAAATACCTTTCTAATCCCATTGGCTTAGAAAAGACATTCAGAGGATCAGAGATAAAGTTTTCAGAGAAAAGCTAATGGTTTAAATGGCTTCGAAATTTTCTTCTCCCACTTTTCTACTGAATTTTGGTTTTCGCCTGTTTTTATTGTTGTTTTCATAGTCTTAAGACTTATTGTGATCTCTTATTGATTATCTATGCATGACAAACATATTTTTCCTGCAATCGTTTTATTTCTGAGCGTAGTTATTGGCCTCCGTTAAAAGCTTTTGTGTTTAATGGCTGTTAAGTTTGGAAAAGAAGTTTTTCGAAATTTTTTTTAACATCAACTGATCCTAAACTTTTCTTCGTGCACTATTAGTCTTAGTACTTGCATGATCCACTTTTAATTCCGGTGCAGCCAAATTAAGTCTGGTTAGCGACTTTCATCTTCTACCTATTCGTTTTAAAACTTCAATGCCACTAGTTTTCATATATTTTTTTAAACTTTCCGTTACTTTTTCTTATTTTTGGATCATTTTGAAATCTTATCACATTATTCTAATACTGATGGTTCTCATTGGTTTAGGGAAGACGTTCAACGGAACATATATAAAGTTTTCAGAGAAGAACTTGTGATTTAAATTGCTTCGACACTTTCTTCTGGCACTTTTCTATTGAATTTTTGGTTGTTACCTGTCTTTGTTGTTGTTTTCATCTTCAATAACTTGTTGTAAGATCTTATTGAACAAATATGATTGGAAAATAAACTTTTTGTCTCGTGGAGGCATAATTTAGCGTATTTAATGGATTCCGTTGAAAGCTAGAAATTAATGGCGTTGATACTACAAGTTTTGTTAAAAATTTCAAGGTTCTAATGTATTTGTTCATATTTGATTTTTTGAAACTGTATTGATAAACAAGAGGAATGCCATTGCTGTTAAAAAATTAATTGAAGATGTAGAATTTTTTAGTGAAAACTTCATTTTCTAATGCCTTCGACACTTTTCTCGCTCAATTTTTTTCTTGAAATTGCTGTTTTTGCCTGTTTTTGTTCTTTAGGTAGCCGTAAATTGCTGACAATTCTCTTAAGCTTGTAATTGAGGATTGAATAAATGATTTTACCCGAATCAGGATTAAAATTTAGGATATACATTTTTAAACATTTTTAGTTTTTGTTCTTCTTTTCGTCAAATTGTAACTTATTTTCATCAATGAGAGGTCACATCCAATTTCTTGTATTCCGAAAAATAACATATCTACTGATATTATTTGTCACCGATGCTTTGTTTGTTGGACAATATGCGTTTTTATAAACGTTTTTTAGTGGTCAGTTTTTCGCTTCCTTTTCTCTTCTTTCAGAACAATCTTGTAGTAACAGATCCCAATGGTTTACAAATGTTGCCCAAATAAACTTATTTAATCTCTCAGTATAATTCCTGCAGCTGAATTCGTAGAAATAAGAATTGAATTAAAAATACATAATATTCAGATAATAGCTAATGATTTTAATGGTAGCAATAGTTTGTGTTTTCGCAAATCGTTTCTAATTTTTTAAGTTTTTCTTTGGTTCGTTTCTAAGTCTTAAACTACCCAAAGACAAGTACATTTGGTTTTGTAGTAACTTCTTAGTAATTTATCATAGATTATTAAGTTAAAAGCTAATGATTTCTAAGACTTTTGAAATTTCTTGTCTACTTTTAAAACTCCAAGAGTCAAATTCGATTTTGAGGAAAAGCTTTTTATGACCCCTAGCAAAATACGTGGCAGTTTTCAAGCAAACTTCCTTTCTGTTATTTGAAGATCGCTTTCTTTTTGAGAAAAAAGTTAGGTAGTTAGATTTTTAATATTTTTAGAATATATAGCTTAGAACGTAAATTAGATTATTTTCAACAAACCCGGCAGATCGTCGAAAAATGGTACCGTTGATCCCCATAACATCAATTGGGATTGAGAAAGACAAAAGAAGAAAACTGATTTTTGTACAAATAAAGTTTTAAAAAGCGAACTTTTAAATTTCATTTCGTAATGAGACATACTCCTGTTCCTTAATGAGATCATACAGGGGTCAGTAAAAATACCAATAAGCATTCCAGATAGTCACTCGGACCTATAGTAACAAATTCAAATAGAGGGCTTCTAGGATTGGCTTAACCCTCTTATATTTTTTTATTACGTATTTCATGACTGCATTCATTTTAGATTGCTTTGCTGAGTATCTGCTGTTCACAAGCAATTTGAGTAGAAAGAGCAAAAAAACTAGCCTAGCGAAGCAAAAAAAATCATGCAAAATGGCGAAACGCCGGCGAAAACAGGTAAAGCGAAACAAACTTTTGTTTGACAGCAGGAAACAGCCGCAAGACTACGGAATCGACTTGAACTTAAATTTACCTAACACCCTAGCTAGCCAACCATGAACTGACAAAAACTTATCTTCATTAAACCAATCAATTTGAAACAAAAAGCGGAGGAATCAGATTTTCAGGGAAATAATATTCATTGGAAAATTTTCATCAGATTTAAATAAGTTTAACAAGCGAATATCAATTGATGGGAAAACAAACAACAATACATAATTCCAAAGAAGAAAAGCCGGGCAAAAAGTAGAATTAAAGGACAAACTTTTTATTAATACTCTTCTAAAATTACGAAGTCTCAACAGCTGTCTTCAGCAACAATTGAGAAACAGTTCCAAATTACACATCAAGCACCTACACACCCAACAGCTCTGGAAATCACTTAAAACATGAGCAAGGAATAAAAACAGCAAAAACAATCGGCATTTAAAACGGAAATTTTTGTGTTTTTCAAATTCAGCTATGTCGCTAACTTTTGAGGTGTTCTGAATTAATTTTTGTTGGTCGGAAGCTTTTGTTTACAAAAACTCATTTATCTCCCAATCAGTATATTGACTTGGACAACAGCTAATTTAAAAAAACACTACATTGAGAATGAATATCAGCACTTAATTCAATTTTTCTTTTGAAAAACATAACCGACTGAACGTCGAAAGAATTGCTCTCGCATGACTAGTGGGAGCCCTAATCAATTGCAACCAGCTTCAGTCGGGGGAGCCTAAATGTGACTGAGAAGTTCAGTAGTGGGCTTCAAATAACCATGTTAGAGGTTAATATATACCACTATCAAGATTTAAAGTGAAAAATGGCACCAGTATCGGCACACTTTTCAATTGACTTTGAGTATTAAATTGCCGCCAATTGAGTTTAGCTGCTTGAAATTGTATTTAAATCAAGCAAAAAGTCAAGTGCTTAAAAGTCACTCGAAAAGTCAAAACGGTCAAGCGAAAAATTTGCATAAAAAAGATACACACGTTTACAAAAATTGCTTCTCTACGAGCGCAATTAAAAATGGCCCACTGGAAAAAATAATTTTTAGAATGCTAGATGTACAAAATTCCTAATCTTGATGACCAAACACAAGAACAATTGTTTTAAGTTGTTGCTTTTAACGCAATATCTCCACAAGGTTTAGTTTAGCCAATTCAGCAGTGTTTCACGCTAGGAGTGCTTGACCACTGTTAATGATGAACTTTTTGTCTAAAATGTTATGGAGAATATTAAACGTTTTATCTATTTTTAAAACCCCAATAGAGTCGAATTCCTTTTCGAGGAAAAGCATTTATGACCAAATTCATTCGATTTTTGAAGCCAAATACGTGGCAGTTTTCAATCAACCTTCTTTTCTGTTCTATAGATTTTAATTATTTATTCAACTTTTAATAAATTGATGATTTACAGTTTTCCAGCGTAATTTAGTTTATTGTCAACAAACCTGGCAGATCGTCGGAAAAGGGCGCCATTGATCCACACAACACCGATTGGGATTGAAACAGACAAAAAAGAAAACTGGCTTTTGTACAAAGACATTTTTAAAAGACGAACTTTAGTTCACTTCGGAGTCAGCCATACTCCTGTTGTTTAATGAGAAGATACAGTGGCCAGTATCAAAACCAATAAGCATTATAGATGATAATTAGACTTACAGGAACAAAGTTCAAGCAATGGGCATCTAAAATTGGGCTTTATAAGTTTATCCCGTTTTTGATTTTGATTTCGTATTTCATGACACTGAACAACTAATTTCGACCATACATATGCTGCAAAAACGTGTACACGAATACAAAAATTGCTAGAAGAGATTAAAATAAGACAAAATGTTATAAACAGCTGAAAATTAAGGTGTACGATTTTGTTCAGATGGCCCAAATGCCTCCAAACACTATCAATAGTTGTAAACATAGCCGGCAAATTACCCGAAATTAGCCGCCGTTGAGGCACTTGCACATCGGGATTCATCCAAAAAAGAAAGCTTTTTTCTACATGTTCCAATTTGGTGTGCAGTTTCAGTTGGATTCTAAAACTATAATTAATTCAGCTTTTACACAGAACGCTATTAATCTTAATACAAATGTCAGATAGCAATGGCTCTACTGAACTTTGGTGACCTAAACAACTATGAGTTAATGACTGTGCTTTATCGGTTTATCATCCCGTTTCTTTTGATTTTGCTCCTTCGACATTGACCGTACTCACTACATTCAGTAACTCAATGAGTTTAAGAATTTAAAATCCTTTCATTTGTAACTGTAATTGAGGTAAGTCAAGAGTCAAAAGTGATATTCGTGCCCTATGTAAAACGAAAAACGTGATCAAAAGGTAAAGCGAATGAAAAAGGAGAGCTTCTAAATAACAGCCATTGAGAGGCTTACGGCGGCCATTGATCATTCAGAGAAATACCTTTGACTGAAGAAGTTGGAGTTAAAACTAAAAACTGCTTTGCAAAAGCCGCACGCGATGAATAAATTTGCCTGGCTTACTTTTTTCACACCTACTTTTCACGCTCTCGCTCTCTCTCTCTCTCTCGCTCTCAAAAAAAACGATATGAACAGAAAACCACTCTCTCTTCTCTCTGCTCTTCAATTCGTTCAACCGTTTGACCCTAACACTTAGTTTTCACAAGCGGCATTGATTTTTAAAGCCTGTTTTAAATACACTCCAAAATTGTCGATAAAAAAGGCGCTCCACCAATACTCTTCTTCGAGTTCGTAGAAATAGGGGCGCTATTATAGCCGGCTAAGATGAGGCCATTAATAAATTCACCGGAATTAATAAATAATAAACATAGCCGGCAGATTGCCGGAATAGCTGCGAAAGAATAGACCTGCGTGCCATATAAGAGATAGAAACAGATACAGATCTAAATTGAAAAAAATCGACGCCGCTCAAAAAACTAGGCTAAAAAACATTCGGCGATAAATCAATAAAGCTTGTTAAAATTCATTCCACAGTACCCTCGTATTAGGGACCTGTACTGCACAAATGAGTTCCTTTGACCTTAAACAAATTCAAATTAAACTTAAGTTTTAAAGTGCAAAAGTCATTTTATTGAGTGAGGTAAGTCATGTATGATCAAAATCTGATAACTTAAAAACTTTTGCTAAAGCGAGTGAGAAATGACGTCACGCGCGCAAATGCCGTTAGTGAGAGGAAGAAGTCATTCAGAAAATTTGACTTTTCAGCTTTGTGTGAACAAAAAAACGAAAAAAGAGCGTCAGACGACGAAACAAAAAAACATAACACGACAAGTCCTGACGTACAATTCAAAGCATTTTCATTGACTAAACAGAAAAACTAGACCTAGAATGGACTATGAGTGAATTGAGAAAACCATTTTAGAAAAAAAATCAGATAAAAAAATAAGAAAAAACAGAAAATCAATGTCAAAATGCCGCATGTGAACCAAAAAAACCACTAGCGAGAAAAGAAAAATTAATTCAAACAAAAAACTAGGTCTAGAATGAGCTGTGAACGGATTGGGAAAACCATTTAGAAAAAAACCCGATCCAAAAAATCGAAAAAACAGTAAAAATCAGAGTGAAATTGCCGCATGTGAACAAAAAACCACTACCGAGAAACCGAATTTTTGTTCAAACAGCGTTTTCTCACTCTACTTTAACATTAGAGCGAAAAAAATTCACGCCGCAAAACCACTCGCTTTTTCGCTCCATTTCCTGTTTCGGCGTGACCAAAATCACTACTCCAATTTGACTTCAAAAATCATGAAAATGTGTGAACAGATCTTAAAAAAAAAAGACAGCGCCCCAATACAATTCAAATTCTTTGAATTGTAAAAATAGCAGGACAAGTCCTGACGTACAATTCAAAGAATTTTCATTGACTAAACAGAAATAGACCTAGAACGGACTATGAATGGATTGGAATAACCATTTAGAAAAAAATCCGATCCATAAAATCGAAAAAACAGTAAAAAATAGAGCGACAAAAATTCACGCCACAAAACCACTCGCTTTTTCGCTCCATTTCCTGTTTCCGCGTGACCAAAATCACTACTTCAATTTGACTTCAAAAATCATGAAAATGTGTGAACAGATCTTAAAAAAAAGACAGCGCCCCAATACAATTCAAATTCTGTGAATTGTAAAAAAACCAAGAGCACCGCAATATAGCTACGCTCAGCTTACAGCTTCGCAGCTATAATAAATGAATTAATAAATTCAGACAAAAAAATGACGGACTTCTTTGAATTAGTTTTAAGACAATTTTAGGCACCTATCTGATACATGACCAGAACCCCATTGCTGAACATGTAGCGATACCCTTGGCAATATAAGTGAGCCTTGTCAACTTCAAAAATCTCCACCGTAGAGGCAAGATGGAAACTTAACCATAAACAATACAATTTATTCCTAACAAAAATTATCCCTTAACTGTAAATGATAAAGGAACATAAAGGAATATGGGAAAAATTTCCTATATCAGTTCTGTTTATAGAAAAATCTGATTCCAACTTACAGAAGAAGATTCGGAGCGTTTTCTATACTGTTTGGACGCTGATTTAGAAGATGTCGATTCAGTCTTCAGTTCCTCAGTTTTGAGAGGCGGCAACGGAATGGGCTCTCCTTTCTTATGAAAGGATTTCGATTGATCTTTTCTACCAGATGAAGAGGGTAGTGGTTGCTGGTGATGATTGTGGTCTTTAAGTGGTGTTGAGAAAAGCTTTTCGTTCGCACGAGTTGGTTCCTGTTGAACTACTGAACTGGGTCTCTTGTTAAAATTGGATGGCGCTGGTGTTTCTGGCTTAGGTACAGGATTTCTGAAACCATAAGGTATACTTGAGAACAAATCACCAATCATTTCTCATACAAACCAGAGCGAGATAAAACCCGTATCGCACAGGCCCAGACGAGCCTTGAACCATTTCTGATGTAAATACTTCATATACTACAAGTTATAAAAAAAAACTTAAAAGCGCAAATTTCGTAATATCTCGAAATATTTATTTTCGACCGAGGTATCGTAAAATGGGCTTTCATATCATCTCCTGATAATGCAGGTAAACGTTGCCCCTGAAATTCAACTCTGCACAAAACCACTGCTTAAACTAGCAGAAACATAACATAGCTGGCAGATTGCCAAAAAATAGCTGCGATAGCTTTGTAGAGCCTCGAAAAAACAGAAAGAAATTTCTCTTCTTTTAATTAATTGCTGAGGCGTTATATTTTATTTAAGAATCTTTAACTTTTTGATGCTTCTAAGAGCCGCTCTAAAAAAACCTTCATTTAGAATGGCGGTTTTTCTTTCTATTTTTTCGGCAAAAGCAAAAAACGTCATTTTGAATGTGACAGCCTTCTTAGAAGAACATCTTTTAATAGTCAACGAAGCATAAACCAGTAAAAACACGAAATTAAACAAAAAATTGTCAAGTACAAACACGAAATTAAACAAAAAAATGCCAAAAAAACCATTTTAGAAACTTTTTTAAAAGTCCTTATTAAGTAATTTAAACCATTAGCAAGAAAAAACGTAAACATTTGCGCTACAATATCTCAGACAGTAAACATCACATTTCTAGAAACATAAATGAGAGACAAAGTAATAGGAAAAGAGCTGGCAAGATTGAGACATTCCAAATTATTAAACTCTTTGAAAAAAAAAGTAGCATAAATTATATTAAGAAACTCGAGTAAAAATTCTAACAGTTAAACCATAGAACTACTGCATATCAGAAAGCATACAAAACTTTCATAGGCACAAGCAAGACAAAATTTAACAAAAATAACAAATGCAGGAAACAACAAAAACTCAGAAACAACAAAATCAGTAATTTTTGAGGACAAATGGTTTCAAAGCCAAAACATCAATTAAAACTGAACCAAGAAATAGATTCAATCTTGTCCATATAGTGAAACACAACAAAATCTTTCGTAAGTGAAACCAAGATGCCAAAAACCGAAGAGATTAACAAGTAAGGATAAACTTAAAAAAATAACTCCTAAAGTTTTTTGAAAACATGGCCTCAAGGGAAGGAAGCATAACCACTAGCTACTGACTGAAACCTTGGAAAACTATGTTTTTTTTTAATTTCAACTATTCAGATGGTCTATAACACCTGTCATCATTGAGATTAAGTAGCAGGACAATAACAGAACCATTCGGGAATGTAAATCAAAAACAAATCACGGCTATCTAAAAATATCTAACAAAATGACAGGTTCCCAAAGTTATATAATTTGGAGACCACAAACAACTAGAAATACTGGCAAAACTAAAAAACTAGTTTTGACTCCGAAACAAATATAGGCAAATTATTATTGGTGCAATAAAATAAGTTTCATCCAATAGTCCAAAAACAACAGACGGTACGCACAGAGAACACCCAGGAAATGGAAACAAGAAAATCAGAAATCCCTACAACATTCTAAACCTGTACTTCAGAACAAATCTGCAAAAGCCCTTTGAAAAAAATCTTAATCGATCTGTGACGCACCCAATTCCTTTCAAAGACAGTCTAAACAAAAAAGCAAACAAAAAATTTAAATCCAAATGTGCATCATTTAATAGCAAAAAGCAAATTTGCAAATAGCTCGAAATCAGAAGATACATACAATAAACGTTACATAGCCGACAGATTATCGGAATAGCTGCGAAAAAATAGACCTGCGTGCCGTATAATAGAGATAGAAACAGACAGATATTAATTTGAAAAAAAATCGACGCCGCTCAAAAAGCTAAGTAAAAACCATTCAGCAACAAATAAAGCTTTTTAAAAACCATCCCGCAGAATCCTCTTATTAGGGACCTTTACTGCACATATGAGTCCCTTTGACGTTGCACTAATTCAAATTAAAATTAAGTTTTAAAGTGCAAAAGTCATTTTATTGAGTGAGGTAAGTCGCTTGTGGTCAAAATCTAATCACGCAAAAATTTTTTGGTAGAGAGAGTGAAAAATGACGTCACGTGCGTATTAGTGAGAGGAAGAGATAATTCATAAAATTTGACTTTTTCAACTTTGCTGTGTGAACAAAAATAAAACGAAAGAGCGTCAGACGACGAAACAAAAAAAATAGCAGGACAAGTCCTGACGTACAATTTAAAAAATTTTCATTGAATTATCAAAAAACTAGACCAAGAAAGGACTTTGAGAGAATTGGGAAAACCATTACTTAAAAAATCAGATCAAAAAAAATGAAAAAAAAACAATCATTTTCAAAATACCGCAGGTCAACAAAAAACCACCAGCGAGAAATGGAAATTTGGTTCAAACAAAAAACTAGGCCTAGAATGAACTATGAATGGATTGGGAAAACCATAAAGACGAAAAAACCGATCCAAAAAAATCGAAAAAAGTAAAAATTAAAGTGAAATTGCCGCATGTGAACAAAAAAACCACTAGCGAGAAAGCGAATTGTTGTTCAAAAACCGTTTTCTCACTACTTTAAAATTAGAGCGCAAAAATTTCACGCCGCAAAACCACTCGCTTTTTCACTCCACTTCCCGTTTCGGCGTGACCAAAATCACTCCTCCAAAATGAGTTCAAAAATCATGAAAATGTGAGAACATATCTTTGAAAAAAGACAGCGCCCCAATACAATTTCCTTTTTATAGGAAAAAAGTTCTAAGGGTCAGACGAAAAATCGGTCAAGCAAAAAATCACATGCAACAGTATTGATATAATTCCTAACACTTCGTTCAAGCTCAATCAACAAGCAAACAAGTATACAGATCGCCAAAATCACTAGAATAACGCAGTTCAGCCAGAAAACAATCCAAATGACTAAAAAATTGAATTAGATTACAAATACTGGTTAAAAAACGTCAATGAGAACAAAATGGAAAAAATGGCTTAAAATTGCATCTAAAAGTCTAATATTTGTTTCCAACGGTCAAAACAATAACCCAAACGCACTATTACTAGCTAATATAATTAGGACACAAGCTTTTGGCTGAAGTTAAGAGTTAAAACAAAAAAACCGCTCTGAAAGCCGCACGTGATCAAAACATATTTCTCGTTTAGCGCATATTACACCAATTTTTTTTTCGCTCTCTCTATCTCAAAAAGACGCATGAACAGAAAACCACCCTAAATTCGTTCTCTTATTTTGACTTTTGTTCAGCAGATTGACCCAAACTAAAACATCTTCATAACATAAACATTATCGCTTTAGCTTATATGAAGGAGCGTGATGTGAATGCAGCGGGGTGAGGGTGCACCGCAGCGAGGGGTGGTGGGGATCAATTTCTCAGAACCGCCCTTCACACCATACGTAAAAGTCTCCGAAACAGTTTCTGTGAATCGCACACTTGGATACTAGTGAGCTGAAAGGCTCTAAGAGAACTTAATGCCCATTGGGCGCTACCTCCTCATCCAGTTTTGAGGACGAAAAATCTAATGGGTCAGACGAAAAATCGGTCAAGAGAAAAATCACATAAAGACCAACAGGATTATTATATTTGCTACATACATCGTTTGAGAGCAATTAACAATGATTTCCTAAAAAGTCCCTAGTCAATTTTTAAGATAAAACATTTCTTTATAAATCAGCGTTAATGAGTAATAGATTATATCACGCCACAACAGCAGCTGAAGAGCGTCATCAACAAAAGAGTTAAGGAAAGAGAGATAGTGTGAGAGGTAAAACGTGAATGAGAAGGAAAAAGCACACCAGACAGAGAAAGAGAGAGAGATAGCTATTTTCAATGACGAGATTCGATCTGCAACTTTAGTTTTCTAGCCTTGTAAGTAATTAAATCATATAAAAACAAAATCATATAAAAATGAAAGGTGACAAAGAAAAGTTTCGTAGTGAAAACGTTCGAGACCAATTTTTGTCCTGGAGTTCGGCCATGTAACCCATCTGCAAGACTTGAAAACTTTTGTTGGCCAGTAATGATCATTAAAATTGAAAACAATTTCAAATCTGAAGAAAATCTGGCCACAATTCTTGTTATTAATATCTTCAGAACCATTTCATTGTCTCAAGAGACCATTCAGTATCCCTATTTTAAGCTTTAAATAGTTTCAATGACTCAGAAAGATCCATAAACTTGGAACATGATAATACATTTTCTGAAAATCTGAAATTAAATTTTATCAAAAATTTGCTAAAGCTGGAGTCATGAAAATATTTATAACCATTCCTTTAACTCTAGAAACTATGCAACAGCTTATCAACAAACCTTAGAGGAGGTCCCTACATCTAAAAGCTATGCAGTAATCTATAATCAATCCCTAGAGGAGTTCATGTGGCTCTTGAGGCTGAGAAACATAAAAAATACCAAAAGTTCCATAGATCTTGAAAAAATTTGCAGGTTGCATAAAAAACTACAAAAAGTTGTGATAATAAAAATTGAAAACTAATCCATGGCCAAAAACCATTTCTAAAAACTTATTAGCAAACACTAGAAAAACACTAGGTGCCGCAAAAAATCAGAAAAAATCAAAAATATTCAAAAAAACTTGAAAAAATCGCAAATAATTTAAAAATTGCTTAATTCGTGATTTTAAAATATTGATAAACAACCCACTACATCAAACAGCAGCTATGCAATAACCTCATCATACCCTAGAGAACGTTCCTCGGCTCTTGAGACTCGAAAAAACTTTTAAAAAGACAAAAATTTTCAAAAAACTAGAGAAAAATTGAAAGTTTTATTTTAAAAAGTCGCTAAAATTCGTGATATTATCTTCAGAACCATTTCATTGTCTCAAGAGCCTATCCAGTGTCCCAATCTCAAGCCTTAAAAAGTTTCCCTGGCTCAAAGATCCATAGAGTTGTAAAATAATAATTTTTCAAATTTATCAAAAAATTGCTTAAAGCTCGAGTCATTGAAGTAATGAAAACCATTTCATTGAATCTAGAAACTATGAACCAGCTTACTATCAAACTTCGGAGGAGGTCCCTTAACTCCTGGTGCCAGATAAACTCAAAATTTAAAATATTAAAAAAATAGAGCAAATTGCAAATATTTTTTTAAAATGCTAAATTCGTGATAAAAAATTCCTGATAACATTCCATTACATTAGAAACTATGTAGTAGACTATTATCAAACCCTATAGGAGATTACTTGGTTATTGAGGCTGGAAAAACCTAGAAAATGACGAAATATTTGAAAAACTTTGAAAAATTGCTAAAATTTGCGATATTAAGTTGGAAACTATTCCATGGCCAATAAAAATTTTCCAGTAACTTTTTATCAAAACCTAAAGGAGTTCTTTTGGCCCCTGAGGCTGAAAAAACCTGAATAATGACAAAAATGTCACAAAAATTGAAAAAAAACTGCAAGTATTCTTTAAAAAATGCTAAAACTCGTGATGTTTAAATCTTGAAAAACATTAAAATCTTGAAAAACATTCCATTACCACTAGAAACTAGGCGGTAACCTATAATCAAACCCTAGAGAAGAGAGCTTGACACATATTGCTGAAAAACCACAAAAAAAGACAGACATTTTCAAAAAGCTTGAAAATGAAATTTTGAAAAAATTATAAATTTGCGTGTTTTTGTTTGGATTACCAAAACATATAGCTCTTAAATGGTCATAAGAGTACTTCTGTCTTGCAAAAGACCATTATCAACTTTAACCAGCCTCAATTATAGACTGGACCAACAAAAATTTGAAAAATGACAAAAAACCCGAAAAAGTGCAACATTTTGGGCTCAAGAACTAAAAATGACCGTTTAAAGTTAAACTACGGCCTTCATAGTAGCTTCACAGCACTGAGCACTTGAAGGACTGCTAAACGCGGCTAAGGCCTCTAATAAAAACTAATGCCCGCTGGGCGTTACCTGTTTATCCCGTTTTTAAGGACGAAAAGTCAAATGGGTCAGATGAAAAATCGGTCAAGCGAAAAATCGCATAAAAATAAAGACCAACAGGACTAATATAATTGCTACAAACTTCGTTTGAGAGCAATTAAAAACAGAATTTGCCGATTTAAAAAATAGATCTCCATTGCTCCTTTTCGAGGACAGCGCTCCAATACGAACAAAAACCGACTAACGTCGAGTAAATTGCCCAGGAATGAGAGGCGGCGTAATTTAAATTAAAGGTTGTACCCCAGATAAATTTGTTCATGGGCGCTAAATTTTTGTTTACGGGTGATACAAAATGTTGTTTCCTATGCTACAATCACTTTTAATTTAACAACAATCCTTATTTCGGAGTGAGAGCAATTGAGATCACTCAAAAATGAAAAAGAGAATAGTAAAAAAAGTAATTTGAGAAGTCAAAGAAAGCTCTAAAACAATAGCACAAAAAAGATCAAGCGAAGATTTTGCATTTAAAAAGTCAAAGTTTACAACAATTGCTTCAAACTTCGTTCAAGCGCAAGTCAAAAAATTCAATAAACTGAATTGTAAAAAAAACAAAAAGAAGACCAATATTAGCCCGCTATAGCAGCTATTCAAACTATTTTTGCATGAAATTCAAAGATTAAATGTATCAAATATTACACAAAGAATCAGAATAACAGGTTAAAATAGAATATTTAAGGTTAAGTCTTCACAAAAATTCAAAAACCAACTGTTTCAAATATGAAAACATGAACATAACCGACTAACGTCGGAGCGAATTGCTCTCAAACGACCGGCGAGAGGTTGGCTTCGTCAGTAGTTAGCTACGATTTAGTGAGGCTAGCCCTTCACACCATAAGTATAAGTCTCCAAAATAGTTTCTGCGAATCACATACTTTGAGACTAGTGAGCTGAAAGGCTCTAAGAGAACTTAATGCACGCTGGGCGTAATTTTTTATCCCTATTTTGAGTACGAAAAGTTGAATGGGTCACACAAACAATCGGTCAAGCGAAAAATCGCATAAAAAAGACCAACAGGACTAATATAATTGCCTCAAACTTCGTTTGAGAGCAATTAACAAGGGACTCTAATGCAGGTACGTTTTGAGAATTAAAAGCACTTCACATCTATCAAGAATTGAATTCAAATCAAGATATAGAATTCCAAACAGAAAATAGCCCTGATTGAGCCCCATCACATTCAATGGACTTCAAAGAGGTAAGCGCAACAAAAAGATGGAAGTCAACAGCCTGTTTTTATAAAAATTCACACGAATAGAACAACCGGCCTTTCGACTAGAAACTGATACCACAGAAACTTGTCTATCGGAAGAACCTAAAAAGATTTTTTAGTTTTCAATATTCTAAGCGCGTTTGAGTTTACAAACGGTGCATTAACTTATATCGCTAATGAAATGAAGCATCCTGAGGAAGCGTGCACAACGTGTTATCAAAAATTTACAAACATAGCCGGCAGATTGTCAGACAATAGATGCAATATTTTTATAGACCTGCAGTTTAATAACGCCAATAAAAAAATTTGTGCCCTAAGAGAAACATTTTGTACCTAATGGCGGAGATTTCGCATATTGATGTAGTCTAAATACCTTCCTTAAAAGTAAGCAAAGATTCGTTTGAAACTCCAGAAAGTAATTTGCGAGAGGTCTCTAAAATTATCCGCGCAAATCAACAAAAAACCTCGCTTCAATAAGACAGAAAACTGGCGTCACGCAATGAAATTGCATCAACAAAGGAAACAAAAAACAAGTGGGCGACATTTGAGGTGAGCGTGACATCTCCGGCTGTCATCTTGATGAAATAAAAACACAGCAGGGCAAGTCATGAAGAATGATCGATAGAATTAAATGAAAAACTTAAAGAGCGTAACCTGACCAGGTAACCAATTGAACATTTATGAATGCAACAAAGAGATTCAAACTAGAGAAAAATAAAACATAACCGACTAACCTCGGGCGAATTGCTGTCAAACAACCGGCGAGCGGTTGGCTTTGTAAACAGCTAGCCACGGTTTAGTGACCTCAGGGCGCTACCTGTTTATCCCGTTTCTGAATACGAAAGTCAAATGAGTCAGACAAAAAATCAGCCAAGCAAAAAATTGCATAAAAGAAATACAGGAATAATATATTTGCTACAAATTGCTTTTGAGAGCAATTAACAACGGTTTCCTAAAAGTGCCTGTTAGATCATTCATTGATGAGGATTAGAGATGGTGACATTACGCCACATAACAGCAGCTGAAGTGCGGAATCAACAAGAGAGAGAGAGAGAGTGAGAGAGATAAAACGTGAACGAGAAAAAGAAGGAAAGAAACCCCAACCGAAAGAGAGAAGGAGACAGGAATATCTTCCATGATTGGATTCAACACTGCAACTTCTAGTTTTCTAACCTTGATAATAAATCATTTAGAAAAAAAAACTGAACAACGCAAAATTAAAGTTTTCAACTTGGCAATAAAAAACAAAAGCCATTTTTTTCTCGAAATTTCTGTCAAGTAACCCATCTCCGAGACTTGAAAAACTTCGTTGGCCAGTAATGGTCTTTAAACTCAGAAAAGGACAAATATTGAAAAAACTTGGAAATTGCAACATTTAACAAAATTTTGCTAAAATTCAAGACATTAATATCTTAAGAAAGATTTCTTTGTCTCAAGAGACTATCCAGTATCCCTGTTTCAAGTCTTAAATAGTTTCACTGTCTCATAAAGATCCATACGCTTGTAACATAAAAATTTTCCAAAAATTTGAAAAGTTTAATATTTATTCAAATAGTACTCGGCGTCATAAAAAATGTTGATCACAATCCAATTAACATCCTAGAAACTATGCAGCAGCTTATTATCAAACCTCGGTGGAGGTTGCCGGAAAAAATTCAAAAACATGAAAAAAAATCGCAAATATTTTAAAAAATTGCTTAAATTTGAAATATTAAAAACTTTAAGAAACATTCCATTACATCTATAAACTATGCAGTAAAATATTATCAAACCCTAGAGGAAATTCCGTGGTTCTTGAGGCTAGAAAAACCTAAAAAAAGACAAAAAATGTTAAAAAACTTTTTAAAAAATTGCAAGTTTTATAAAAAAAATTGCTTAAACTTGTAATATTAAAAAGTTGAAAATTAATCCATCACCAACAAAAGTTTTCGAGTAAATTACTATCAAACCCTAACGAAGGCTTATTTGATTCTTCAAAAAATCTGAATAATGACAATCAATGTTAAAAAATTGGAAAAAAAATGGCAAAAAATATCAAAAAAATATGTTAACATTCGTGATGTTAAAATCTTCCAAGACATGCCATTTAATCTAAGAATTATTCAGTAACATAATTTAAAACCTTAGAGGAGGTTCCTTGACACGCAGGGCTAATAAAAACAAAAATTATCAAAAATTTTCAAAAAGCTTGAAAAAAATCGCAAAATAGTAAAAAATTTGCGTTTTGAGCTATTCGCCAGTAGCTAGCCATGGGAAGGGCGGCGGGGGTGCACCGGGGGCTGATTGAGAGGGGGGACATTGGGATGGGGGGGCAACAGCGTGGTGGAGGGTGGGGGCAATAGGGGGAGGGGGTCAACAGTATGGGTGTCTTCAACCTCTAAGAACCGCCCTTCACACCATAAGTATAATTATAAGTCTCCAAACCAGTTTGCACTGAAAGGCTCTAATAGCACTTAACGCCCGCTGGGCGCTACCTGTTTATCCCGTTTTTGAGGACGAAAAGTCAAAAGCGTCAGACGAAAAATCGGTCAAGCGAAAAATCGCATGAAAAAAGACCGACAGGACTAATATAATTTCTACAAACTTCGTTTGAGAGCAATTAAACATTAACATTAGATAATTTTAGGACCGGCGTGTTAAATAGAAAACTTTTCTGCAAAAAAGAGGGAGCAAATATTATGGCCTATAGAACAAACACTACATGACAAAAGCGGAGGCAGGCAAAATCAAACCAACTAAAGTCGAAAAAATTGCTCTCCAACGATATGCGGGGCAATTTACTTGAGAGGGCTGTAGACTAGATAAATCTTATGGTAGCAAAAATGCAACTACGGAGGGATTCATGCCCCCGGCCTCCGGCATGCTTGACTGAAGTATTAAACTTGACTGAAGTTTTGACCATTTGGCTATCAGGCCCTTGTAAGACCCTATCTCACAATCGCTTTTGTTTTAGCAACAGATTATTTCTGAATGAGAGCAATTTAGATCACACAAAAACTAAGACTTCAAGCGTAAAAAAGGACTCAAGAAGTCAAGCAAAAATTTTGAAAGACGACAAAAAAAGAACACTAAACTTATAAAAAAAATACTACAAAAGTTGCCACAATTCTTTAAACTTAAGTCCACAAAACCATTTATATGCTTTTAAAATCTGTCCATTAAAGAACTCGCAAGCAAACAAATTTGACCTCTAAAAATTGTTTGCTTGCGAGCATTTTAATGAATAGATTTTAAAAGCACATAAATGGTTTTGACTTGAGTTTCAAGATTGCTGGCAACTTTTGTAGTAATTTTTGATAATTTTGTTTTTTTTTAAATCTTGTTTTTGCTTCTGTTTTTCTCTTATGTGCCCAACCACTGTGTTACTAGTCTGCCATTAAGCTTTTCTGAAGATTTTGACAAGACAAAATCTGTCTGAATTTGCTGAGTATGTTAAGTTGTTGTGATCTTCACGTTTATCCGGCATTATTAAAATATTTTAGAAAGTGTTTCTCTTGGTTTTGAATTAATTAAAACTTTTGATTTAATTCTTGGTTTTAATTCAAAACCCAGCGAAACACTATTTCTAAAATATTTCTAACAACGCCGGTTAAACGTGAACATCACAACAACTTCAACATACTCAGCAAATGAAAGACTAATAAAACCAGGTGAGTGACTCTCTTGAAATTTATAATTTTAATGCGAATTTGTTATTTTTTTATACATGTCTTAAGTCTGCGAAACGAAACTTCAGATTTGTCGAAACCAATTGAACATTATGAGTGCAACAAATGGATTCTAACTAGAGAAAAATAAAACACTCGAATTAGATATTTTTAGCACCAGCGTGTTAAATAGAAAACTTTTCTGCAAAAAAAGAGGGAACAAAGATTATGGCCTATAGAACAAACACTACTTGACAATTTACGGAAAAGCTGAGGCAGGCAAAATCAAACCAACTAAAGCCGAGAAAATTGCTCTCCAACGACATGCTATGCGGGGCAATTTAATTGAGAGGGCTGTAGACTAGATAAATCTTATGGTAGCAAAAATGCAACTACGGAGGGATTCATGCCCCCGGCCTCCGGCATGCTTGACTGAAGTATTAAGCTTGACTGAAGTTTTGACCATTCGGCTATCAGGCCCTTGTAAGACCCTATCTCACAATCGCATTTGTTTTAGCAACAGATTGATTCTGAATGAGAGCAATTTAGATCACACAAAAACTAAGACTTCAAGCGTAAAAAAAGACTCAAGAAGTCAAACAAAAATTTTGAAAGACGACAAAAAAAAGGAAAACTAAATTTATCAAAAAGTACTACAAAAGTTGTCACAATTCTTGAAACGTAAGTCCACAAAACGATTTATATGCTTTTAAAACCTGTCCATTAAAGAACTCGCAAGCAAACAAATTTGACCACTAAAAATTTTTTGCTTGCGAGCATTTTAATGAATAGATTGTAAAAGCACATAAATGGTTTTGACTTGAGTTTCAAGAATACTGGCAACTTCTGTAGTAATTTTTGATAATTTTGTTTTTTTTATCTCGTTTTGGCTTCTGTTTTTCTCTTATGTGCCCAACCATTGTGTTACTAGTCTGCCAATAAGCTTTTCTGAAGATTTTGACAAGACAAAATCTGTCTGAATTTGCTGAGTATGTTAAGTTGTTGTGATCTTCACGTTTATCCGGCGTTATTAGAAATATTTTAGAAAGTGTTTCTCTTGGTTTTGAATTAATTAAAACTTTTGAACTAATTCTTGGTTTTATTTCAAAACCAAGCGAGATACTATTTCTAAAATATTTCTAACAACGCCGGATAACCGTGAACATCACAACAACTTCAACATACTCAGCAAATGAAAGACTACTAAAACCAGGTCAGTGACTCTCTTGAAATTTATAATTTTAATGATAATTTGTTATTTTTGTATCCATGTCTTAAGTCTGCGAAACGAAACTTCAAATTTGTCGAAATCTATAAAACTACTAACCTACCGTCTAGTAGAAACATGGCTGGGCAAACAGAAGACAAACACAGGCAAAAATGACAAAATTTTCAAAAATGCGTTAAAACTTAGCAAAATTTCTCTACTAAGTTCTCAAATTCTTGAGGCTATTGCCTTCAAAACTAATTTTTGCCGCTAAAATCTACCAATTGACCAAAATGCAAAATAGTGGCAACTAATTATAATCGATGTCATTGAGGGCTAATACTTAAGACATAGCCGGCAGATTGCCGGAGTCTGCGAAAGAATAGACCTGCGTGCCGTATAATAGAGATAGAAACAGAGACATATAAATTGAAAAAAAAATCGAAGCCGCTCAAAAAGCTAGATAAAAACCATTCAGTGACAAATTAATAAAGCTAAAATTCATCCCGCAGAAGACTTTGATTAGGGACCTTTGCTGCACATAGGAGTACCTTTGACCTTAAACTAATTCAAATCAAACTTAAGTTTTAAAGAGCCAAAGTCATTTTATCGAGTGAGGTAAGACGCTTGTGATCTATATCTAATCACGCAAAAATTTTTTGGCAGAGAGAGTGAGAAATTACGTCACGTGCGCAAATGCTTAGGAAGAGATCAATCAGAAATTTTGACTTTTTCAGCTTTGCTGTGTGAACAAAAGTAAAACGAAAAAGAGCGTCAGACGAACAAATAAAAACATAGCAGGACAAGTCCTGACGTACAATTTAAAAAATTGTCATTGAATTATCAAAAAACTAGACCTATAAAGGACTAGTGAATTGGGAAAAACCATTTCTTGAAAAATCAGATCAAAAAAATGAAAAAAAAACAATCATTTTCAAAATACCGCAGGTCAACAAAAAACCACCAGCGAGAAATGGAAATTGGTTCAAACAAAAAACTAGGCCTAGAATGAACTATTAATGGATTGGGAAAACCATAAAAACAAAAAAAACCGATCCGAAAAAATCGAAAAAACAGTAAAAATTAAAGTGAAATTGCCGCATGTGAAAAAAACCACTAGCGAGAAAGCGAATTTTTGTTCAAAAACCGTTTTCTTACTCTACTTTAAAATTAGAGCGAAAAAATTTCACGCCACAAAACCACTCGCTTTTTCACTCCACTTCCCGTTTCGGCGTGACCAAAATAACTGCTCCAATTTGACTTCAAAAATCATGAAAATGTGCGAACAGATCTTTATAAAAAAGACAGGACTCCAATACAATTCAAATTCTTTGAATTGTAAAAAACCAAGAGCACCGCAATATAGCTCCGCTCAGCTTGCAGCATTGCAGCTATAATAAAAAAGCACTAGCAAACTTGATGTCAATTGGTAGTTAGACTTAAAGTTAAATTGCTTCTCAATGGGAGCATAATGCGAGGATAAGTTTTTGGGCATAATTAGTAGCATAACGGGAGGATAAAGGTACTTAGATATAATTAGTACCATAACAGCTTCATTCCGCATGATGATGAATCGAAAGGTTGATTAATTGGCTTTAAATTATCGATTCAAATGTACCGGAAGAAACTAATTAGACAGAATAAGATGGAAGAAGATAAATAATTGTTTCAGACCCAAGTTGTTTGTCAATAATTTAGCCTGCAGAATATATGGAGCGTTCAATGTCTCAAAAATTTATTTACAAAAGACAGTTGCTTTAAGAAAACGTAATAGTTAGCTTCAAAAAAATTTTTAACAAAATACTTCAAACAATGTTAACAGCAGTACATACAAAACAAGCTTCTTCTCGAGCTAGTGATAACGCTAAATGGCTAAACTGCAGGTTTTTTCCTGAACAATAGTTCTCATTAGATCTATTAAAATGAAAGATGTCACTGAAAATATATATCAAAATGATGACCTATCACCATGACTATTATGCATTAGTCGTTCAACAGTGCTTTAAATGCATCAGTCTGATTAGACACAAAACATGATTCGTAAGAAAGCACTTAAAGAGCTAATCCAAAACCAACTATGTAAGCTCAAGCATAGAAAAATGAATGCTATATTACTTACTTTTTCTTTGTCTCGTATACATTGATTTTCTTCTCTACAACTTTTGAAGATATGCTAGTGTTGTTGTCGAGCGAATTTAATGATTGTGGTCCGTTCAATTTCGAACCGGCGCCACCGTTGTTAGCTGCCGATTGAGCGTTCTGTAACATTGCAGCATTTTGTAGCTGTTGTCTTTTCAGCTCGGCATTGCGCTTGTAATTCGGAGATGGTGATCTAGAATTGTGTAAGGAACTTGGTTAATGGTAAAGCACAAAACGGATAGACTATCAGATAAAGTTAGTTGTGAATGACAATTTCTTTTAATTCAGATGAGGGTACAATACGATAAATACGGTCTTATTAATTTAAAATCTAGCACACGTTTTAAGAGCAATTGGGAAGTTTTTCCTTCCTTTACTCAACCTCCTCGTTCAAGGTTTTTCTTTCTAGCTTTTCAACGCAAAAAAGCTCCAGTTGACACAACACAGGAGTATGAGGAAAGTTTTCTCAACTAGTTCGAAAGGAAACAGTTCAGTATTGTTAGGAGAATGTTAATCTATATCAGTTGTTATGATTCAGATGTAATTATTTAACTTACCTGCTTTTGGTTGATCTGGAACGCGAGCGAGAAGATGAGCTGGATGATCTCGATCTGAAATATTACTGATTTACATCCACAGTTTACCAAGCAATGAGCGGGATACAATGCCATCAAAAACTTGATCCACTCCGATCATTGAACCTCAATAGAAATTGCTCAACATTAAACCGAAAATACATTAGGGAGCAAATCAATCTACCTTTTGCCGTGACTTCTGGAAGAATCCGAGGAGTACGAGCCACCTCTCTTCCGACCAGACACTCTCTTGTCATCTTTCCCTCCACCGTGTCTATTCCTAGCTTTGGACAAATAAGGATAGTTGTTGTCACCAGTTGACCTCTGCCATGGATCTTGCCATTGGTCAGCACCAAATGAAGAGGGAACAGCTACCCGACCACCATAAGGCTGCTGCTTCATTGGTTTGTCGTTCACGCCGGGTGACTTGTCTCGCGCTGATTTGTCTGTCTCTGAACGTCTGCTTTTCTTCTCTTTCCTAGAAAGACCGAATTTTGAATAGGGATTCAATACTGAAAGTTCAAACCTCAACTGGGCCTGTTATTTGATAGATATGATCAAAAGGGGCGTACCTTTCGTGCGGTTCAATTCGATCACCGATATTTGTTTCAGTGGTTAACTATTTTGTTAGACATTATGCGACTTTTGAAACCCACAAGTGGAAAATGTGAATATTGGAAACCCGGATTGACCAACCTTTGTCGTCACACAAGAATCGTCTCATACAATTTATGGGCTCTTTCCCATTATAGCCCCCACGAACGATATTTTAGCCACCATTATGGTATCTTTATGCTAATGGGAATATACGTTATATGACCACTATCTGGGGGATTTATGACATTCGCATTTCCGAATGTATGATCCTAGTATGGCTACCAGGAATTTTGTATGATACTCAACCCAGGAATAGAAACATACTTTTCTGAGTCACTTTGTGAACTTCTGTTGTTGTATTCTGTATCATCCAGGGAGTCAATCCCTGCCAGCATTTTGCGCTGCTCAAAGTCCAGATCAGTTTCTTTCTTCTGCTTTGACCTCTTTATCATCTCTCGTGCGTCTTTCAAACCACTTGCCCACGCCTAAGCGTGCATGAGAACAATTTAATACAAGTCACTTGATAATAAAACCAATGAAAATAAATCCAAAAGCCAGATGGCAAGAAATAGTTGTTTGATTACTCTTAATTTAATCAAAATTTAGATGTCCAAATTTTGATGGAAATTGAAAACGTGCCCCCGTTTCAGATTGAAAGAACAGAAACTGAAAAAGATGATCGTTTTACAAAACAAAGTTTCTAAAAAGCGTGCTATTTTTAATTAGATTTGGCAGTTAAGCATATCCCTGTTTCTTAACGAGATGACACAGAGATTAGTATCGAAACCAATACAGATTAGACCTGGTAATTAAGACTAATTAGACCAAAGTTCAAACACCGCGCAAATAAACTGATTTTTATGGGTTATCCCAATTCTCATTTTGATTTCATCTTTCGAAATTGACTGTTTATTTTAGATTGCTTTATTGAAACTGCGGTTTCCCCAAAAAATATTGAACAGGAGGCACATTAAAGTTTAAAAAAATAAATTTTTGTTCATTGAAGTAAAAAAAAATAGCCAGAAGAATTCCGGAAAAGGCTCAACATCAAAATTTCGAAACAAAACACAAATTGAAAGACCAACAAAAAATTCACTCACTCAGCTAAAATTGTTCTTCATACCTACATTTCTCCCTTTTTCAAAAAAAAGGCATAAACAGAACTCCGTTTTGGCTTTTCTCCACTCTCCAAATTCTCTGCTCTCGATGAACATGATTGATACGAGCATTAGGCTTCAATTCAGTAACTAACAAGGGAAATAATTAAACAATGGGCCAAAAATCTTCCAAATTAGCGTAAAAATCCCGTTGCCTTATAAAACCGCAATAAAAATTGTTATTATTACCCTTAGTCAGCAATAAAACTGAAAAATTAATGAAAATGAAAACCAAAATTAAAAAGAAAAAGTCACGCGAGATTAAAAAAAATCGCTCACTTAGCAAAAACTTTTCACGAATATATTTCTCGCTGGACTTCAAAAGAACACGAACAGAATTTCACCACTCCAAGAACTAAGACTTTCACCAAAACAATTTTCTCAAATTTTATGTACTCCCTTCCCTGCTCACTCATTCATCAAAAACAAAGCCGAAAGACTCCGGAAGAAAAACATGAACTTCATTCGATTCAAATACTCACGAATAAAAGAAATATACAAAAACATAGCTGGC
Source organism: Convolutriloba macropyga (assembly GCF_964194025.1). Taxonomy (NCBI): domain Eukaryota; kingdom Metazoa; phylum Xenacoelomorpha; order Acoela; family Convolutidae; genus Convolutriloba; species Convolutriloba macropyga. Next base: position 39,456,473 of record NC_134471.1, on the reverse strand, counting down.
AGATTGCCAGAAAATAGCCGCAATAGACATGTAGATCGGCAGTCTTAAAAAACAGTAAAAAAGACAGAGCAAAAAATTTCGTCTTTTCATTGGAGGCTGATCTGTTATATTTTGATTAAAAATCTCTATAAGTTATTGCTGCCTCATTTAGCTGATCTCAAATAACCTTCATTTAGAGTGACACACACCCATTTGACCTCATCTCTTTGAATTAAAGTAAATAAAAGTCAATTTCAAAGTGAGGAAGTCATTTTTGAGAGTGAGGTAAGTCAAGTGTGACCAAAAATTTAATCACGCGAATGAACACAAAACTCGCTCCACCAAGAGTGAAAAATGACGTCACGCATGCAATTCAGTTCAAATTGCATGAACGAATGAACAAAAAGTGGCTGTGACGTCATATGGTCGTAACAAAAATCATGACGACGAAATAAAAAAAACCAAGAGAAGGCCAATAATAGCCCCAGCTATCGCTGTGCGGCTATTAAAAAACTACTTACTATGAAAAATAAATACATAACCCACTAACGCCGGGTGAACTGCTCGCAAACTTCCGGCGAGGAGTTGGCTTCAGTAGTATCCACTGGGGCTTAAAAAAACTAGCATGGGGTGAGCGTAGTGGGGTGGGGGAGGGGGTTCGGAGTAGTTGAGTCAAGTCAGGGAGTGTGGGGATGTAACGCCTGATGGAAATTGAAAACGTGCCCCCGTTTCAGATTGAAAGAACAGAAACTGAAAAAGATGATCGTTTTACAAAACAAAGTTTCTAAAAAGCGTGCTATTTTTAATTAGATTTGGCAGTTAAGCATATCCCTGTTTCTTAACGAGATGACACAGAGATTAGTATCGAAACCAATACAGATTAGACCTGGTAATTAAGACTAATTAGACCAAAGTTCAAACACCGCGCAAATAAACTGATTTTTATGGGTTATCCCAATTCTCATTTTGATTTCATCTTTCGAAATTGACTGTTTATTTTAGATTGCTTTATTGAAACTGCGGTTTCCCCAAAAAATATTGAACAGGAGGCACATTAAAGTTTAAAAAAATAAATTTTTGTTCATTGAAGTAAAAAAAAATAGCCAGAAGAATTCCGGAAAAGGCTCAACATCAAAATTTCGAAACAAAACACAAATTGAAAGACCAACAAAAAATTCACTCACTCAGCTAAAATTGTTCTTCATACCTACATTTCTCCCTTTTTCAAAAAAAAAGGCATAAACAGAACTCCGTTTTGGCTTTTCTCCACTCTCCAAATTCTCTGCTCTCGATGAACATGATTGATACGAGCATTAGGCTTCAATTCAGTAACTAACAAGGGAAATAATTAAACAATGGGCCAAAAATCTTCCAAATTAGCGTAAAAATCCCGTTGCCTTATAAAACCGCAATAAAAATTGTTATTATTACCCTTAGTCAGCAATAAAACTGAAAAATTAATGAAAATGAAAACCAAAATTAAAAAGAATAAAAGAAATATACAAAAACATAGCTGGCAGATTGCCAGAAAATAGCCGCAATAGACATGTAGATCGGCAGTCTTAAAAAACAGTAAAAAAGACAGAGCAAAAAATTTCGTCTTTTCATTGGAGGCTGATCTGTTATATTTTGATTAAAAATCTCTATAAGTTATTGCTGCCTCATTTAGCTGATCTCAAATAACCTTCATTTAGAGTGACACACACCCATTTGACCTCATCTCTTTGAATTAAAGTAAATAAAAGTCAATTCCAAAGTGAGGAAGTCATTTTTGAGAGTGAGGTAAGTCAAGTGTGACCAAAAATTTAATCACGCGAATGAACACAAAACTCGCTCCACCAAGAGTGAAAAATGACGTCACGCATGCAATTCAGTTCAAATTGCATGAACGAATGAACAAAAAGTGGCTGTGACGTCATATGGTCGTAACAAAAATCATGACGACGAAATAAAAAAAACCAAGAGAAGGCCAATAATAGCCCCAGCTATCGCTGTGCGGCTATTAAAAAACTACTTACTATGAAAAATAAATACATAACCCACTAACGCCGGGTGAACTGCTCGCAAACTTCCGGCGAGGAGTTGGCTTCAGTAGTATCCACTGGGGCTTAAAAAAACTAGCATGGGGTGAGCGTAGTGGGGTGGGGGAGGGGGTTCGGAGTAGTTGAGTCAAGTCAGGGAGTGTGGGGATGTAACGCCTGCATGAGAGGAGGGTCCGAACCACCACGTGGAGGAGGTGACTGAGGGGGTGGGGGGTTGACTGCCCTTCACATCATGAAACTATCTCCTCAAAACTGTTTTGGTGAATTGCATTCTCAGAGACCGGCAAGACGTACCTGTTTATCCCGTTTTTGAGGTCGAAAAGTCAAATGGGTCAGACAAAAAATTGGTCAAGCGAAAGTCGCAGAGAAAAGACCACAGGACTAATATAATTACCACAAACTTACAAAAGCAAAATTAAAAGACTTACTCTAAAAAAGTTCATATGTTGCGACTTCCAAGCAATTTTTTCAACAGACCGTGTCACACAGATAGCGTCTGTGATGACTGGCTCTATGATAGGCAAAATAGAAAGACAAGGAAAAAGAAACGAGACAAACAATCAACATTTCAAAACTAAAAAAACGTTTACAAAAAACTCTTTGCGATTTCTGTTTGCTAAAAACGTTTATCGAATATTCCAACTTAGCTCCATACCGTATCAGTAGGACTAACAAAAACTTCAAAAAACGATTAAAGTATATAAGAAATTAAAAAAACGCGAAAGCAACATTAAAAACTTTTCAATTGCTTCAGTAAAAAATTAGCCTACCAAAAACTCTAGTGTCACTCCTGCGTAGAAAAATCAATCAGAAAATTTGATCATAGAAACTATTCTGCCACGCAAAAAACTGAAAATTTTCCAAAAACATCCAAAATACACAAAAAAAACCCGAAGTTTTATTTAAAGCTGCACATGAACAAAAAAATCGCTCGCTTAGCTAAAGTTTTTCCACACTTACATTTCTCGCTCTTTTTAAAACAATGTATAATCAAAAACACCAGTCTCTTTTCTCCGGTCTTCGAATTTGTTCAACAAAACAATTTTTGAAACTTTATTCACTCCATGAACTTCGGTCTTTTTGCTTGCTCTCTTATTTAAAAAAAAAAACAGAAAACCAGAACGCCTTTTCGAGCAGTAAAACGGAAGACCATAACGCTTCTCCGAGTCGTAAAATAAATTGTGAGCGCTACAATAGCCAACTTAAAAGATTAGGGCGGCTAAATAGTTTTCCAATGCGTCATTGACAATTTTAGGAGAACTATTTTAATTAACCCACGTATGCTAACGACGAATTCATAGCTTTACCTTACTAATTGCGCTCTGCTGCTCAGGAGGCACCTCCGGCTCTTCCTCAAAATCAGAAAGATACCTAGGAGGCGGCGGGGGAGGTCTCCTGTCAAATTTAGGTGGTGAGGAAGGTTCCAAGACTTCTCTGTTGGGTCTATGAGGCACGAATTCGTATTGGTCACCAGAAGCCATCATTTCAGACGGATGGAGGTAGCGGCAATTTATTCCATGCATACAACTCCCTCTCATGAAAAACTTGCATGGCAATCTTGGTCTACCCCCGGTGGTGAAGTCACCTGCTAAAATAACTGGTAATATAGCATTTTTCTCAAAATTTACATTTCTCAGATGCAACAAAGACTGTTATTGGTCGAACAACTGTTATAGCAGGGACGGTACGCATTTATGTAACTCCCTTTTAACAATATTCTTATGCTCGCCTGTAACTGATATTATTCTATTTATATAAGTTACCTTTCATTTTCTTTAAACTTTTGCGATAATGAATGCTATATGTGGAAAGAGAAGAAACCTCGCGATTCAACAATATTCATTCAATGCTGGATGTTTTTTCTAAATTATGTTTACTTTGTTTTACAGCAGGTAAAAACCCTTGAGCAAATGCTCTAAAGCCTTATCTACTACTACAGCTGGAATTAATTTGCCATGCTTACAAGTATCTTCTCCTTCCTCAAGATCACCATTTTGTTCTTCGGGGTCTTCACTAATTAGCTTCTGATATAATTTCTGAATATTTCTTCCTTTAATGTTTTCTCTTGCGTCCTTCCCTGCCTTCTCGCTGCTTTCATCTTCTGATTCTGATACTTCTCCGTCTTCAAGATCGGGATTGGCGCTCGGCTGTTTCTTAGATACCCTTTCCTGATCGGGTATCTCGTTTTCTTCCTCGTCGTCTGAGTTAATTTCTCCTAATTCACTCTGTTAACAACAGTTTCCGCGGTAATGATTTCTTTTAATTACAGGAAACTGAAAGAAAACTCTTGAAAAGTAAAATGAAATATGAAAAGTAAAATATGAAAAAAATTAGCGAACTTTTTATTTGAACTTTAAAAGTAAACTGCCGCCACGTGCTTTCAGTTGCTAAAACAGTAAAACATAGCTGGCCAATTATCGGAAAATAGCCGCCGTTGACCCACTTGCCGCATCAGGATTAAAACAGTTATTAAATCAATTAATATCCCATTATTGCAACTGCAATTAACTTTTCCATACCCCTGATGATTTCTCCACTATTAAATTAAACTTAATTGATTCATACAAAATCTCATCAACTATATCAAATGTGACCGCAAAACTTTTGGTTTAAATCACGGTACATGTGATTGTACTCACGGCTGGTTGGGAAACTGTCCTCTCGTTGTCTTGAGTTTCTGGATCTGGTGGTCTAATCACGACCTTGTCAAAATCTTCGGGTAAATTCTCGTCGTAATCAAGCTCTTCTGACTCATTAGACTGAAACAAAATAAAAGATCATTCATAACGTCATGCCGAGAGATAAAAGATTTTGTACTTTTACCTTCATTGAATCGAACTGGCGGGCACTATCAACCACAGAAACCATTTTCAATCGAGATGTCTTTTTTACACTTCACTTACATTCTAACACCCTGAAAATATTTAAAGAAGGCTAAAATACAATCTCCGCAAATGTATACGGGCCTATCATTGAAAGAAAAACAAAAATGGGAGTTTTCCGCTTGTGTCTCCAAGTTACAGAACGTTATGCCGCCCCCATTACAGAACACGTGTAACCATGTACGTGAACACACATAATCATGTAAAAAATGGCACGTGCATCTGGAGGGGGGGTGCAAATATGCAATCTAAGATGGGGCGGAGCACAAACGGAAAAGCTCCGAAAAACGAATAACATGAGGAACACATTCCTCTCTCTCGCATTATTCCTCAAAACCAATAAAGTAAAAAAAAGATTATCACGCCCCTATTTCGTACCTCATAGGGAGAGAAAAGCGTGAATTCAGTTTAACGCGGTGGTACAACAAATTACAAATCAAATAGAAGCTAGCGTTAAGAAAAGCACGTACATTAAAAGTACATAGAACAATATTAGCAGGTGTTTATAATTTAAAAGGAGAAAAGCGTGAATTTAGTTTAACACGGTGGTACAACAAAGAGTAACTATCAAATAGCTTCAGGAAAAGACATAATAGCAATGTAAGGAACATTAGATGACATTAATAATCATCGCGTCTAGAAACTAAAATTATTTGAGCCTTCCCTCGTCTATAATGGCCCCTATGGATGATTCGGTTAGTTCCGGTTTTTTTAAAAACTTTGCAGCCTCTTATGCATAGGAGGCAGCTTCGTAGAAGTGCAAAGCTTAACCTCGTCCGTATGTAACTAACAATATCGCTAAAACTCTCTTCTCGTTTGTGGCTCAATTTCTGAGCTATCCTTGTGCTGACTTCGTTCGTGTTGGGACTCGCTCCGCCAGTACATGAGAAGATCAGTGGCGTGAAGGAGCTCTGTTCAACCCCGACAATCCGGTTTTCATATTTCAGTTTCTTCAGTGATTCATGATACCTGTAAGCGTCCTTGGTGTTTTTTGGACATGATTTGGCATGCGGATTGAAGACCTTGACGTCGAAGGAGGTACGGTGGAATCGTGACTCCCACAATCAATTTGCTTTAATGTCGAGTCGAGCCTCATCATCTTTGGTTACTGAGTTGCTTGCAAAGCTCTCGCCTTGAAGCAGAAGAAGTTTCGGCTCTATCTCTACATCATGGCAAACCTGATTCAACAACTCTCCGAAACAATCACGGATTTCGTTATGCCTCAGGTGAGTATTTCGTCCTTTCGGGCAGTCAGTGAAGGGAGTGTGCGATTGTCCATTTTTCTCCACATGCGCAATATTCGGGGGTTCTCTCAAGGTCCCAACGATATCTCAAACAAAGTCCATCTCGAAATTGATTTTTTCATGTTGAATCCGTTTTTTTTAAGTGGCAGAGCATTTAACCAATTGGACGAACCCTTCTCTGAAGCCAATGTCACAATAAATTGTTCTTTTTCGTCCATATCATTCAGTACTTGGTTTTTGCGCTCAATTAACGACTTCGAGTTCTGTGGTCTTATCTGTATCGTTAATTTGCTTAATTGAGATCCGCCTTCTCGACAGGCTGCGAAGGCATCGGAAATTAGACATGAGGTCGTGTAGTCATTCAGTCGCTGATCTGGATGTTGTATATTCAGGCGTCCATGTCTGAGGGGCAGAGCCAACAATTTCCGAATTGCTTCATCGGGATTGGGTTTGCTAGTGATGGCTGTAATCAGTTCGGTTTTAATATGATTCTTGATTTTGTCAAAATGTTGGTGCATATCTGGCGTTGTTCTGGACAAGAAGGTCAATTTACTTTGCAGGCCTTTGGTCAGACATGCGTAGACATTCTGTGGTGATGTTTTGGCGAATCTATGAAAGTTTTTTATCATGGTTATCATTTTCTCAGTGAAATCTTTCGTTTTCTCCACGCAGGCTCTTCTTTCCCCAATTAGTGATCCCAGAATTCGAGCACCATCAGTAATCTCGACTTCAGAGTTCTTGAATATTCGCTCCGTCTTCTTACGTAAGCAGTTCTTCACTATCAGTTGGTATTTCGGGGCATCAACAAAATAGCCGAAGGCTTTCCCTAAAGTTTCGAGGGGCTTGAAGGCATCCAGCATTTCGCACCTCATAGTTACGTGATGTTTTCCCTATAAATATCAAAAAAACTGCTATAATTTAGCTCATATTCAGATAGATCTCAAGGCCATATATAGCCGGTATGTCCATCTAGGCTTGAAACCCCTCATTTGTTTATGTTTATTAAAAACAACCGCAGATTGAGTTTACTGATAAACATATTAAGTGCCTAAAAGCCTCAATATTTACCTTTTTGAGTTCCCTGCCGATGATTTTGCATAATTGGTAAATGACTTCTTGAAAAACTATGTACTTGGTGAAGTAACTATTCTGATAAAGTGGAATCTAATACGGAAATTGTTTATGTACTAAACAAACATCAAGAGACGTACAAAAGCCGGAAATTGTTCAACTTGCGTATCAGTAAATATTTGCGAAGGACCAATACAACTCAAGGTACAGCCCTGCGGAACGCATGATTACCAGAACATCGGAGAACCAGCCTGACAACCAGTTGATAAAACTTAACAATAATCTTGAAGCCTCTTATTCTTTCTCTGAAAACTTTGTTACAATTCCAGTAAAAGTAATTGAAGATTGAACTGGAAAATCTTTATAAAATGCTAAGTTAAAACAGTCTTCCTTAAAGCTTAATAACGACTGAGTAAAGCCTTAAAATACAAGGCAATTAGTGGATATATCACCTATCTGAACAGCTCAATAAAAGGCCATTACTAGCCAACTTTGTTCAAAATATATCTGCTAAAAATCGAATTGTGAAACATCTAAATAAGTCCTTGTAGAATGACGATTATTAAAATTAATTACTCCGAATGTTAACCTCAATGACAACACGAGGAACACTTCTAAAATCAGTGCATAACATGGTGACATGAAGTTTTAACTGTTTCCCAGTTTAACGGACCGAAATTTGATTAATTCTTTGATAAATTTGACATTTCTTTCCTTCTTTTGATTCTTTTCTGTATTTCTTTCATTTCATTAACTTAAAAATCTTCAACCAGCATTGAGCACACATTTTTCCCAGCCAGGTGATAATGCAAAACTCAGTAACAAAAGAGAGAATGGGTGGAAACTGCGTGTCAGCCTTTGTGGACAAAATGCAAGACTAATTCAAAAGGGCTTGGGTGGATCAAACTGGAGCAAACTCGACAACAACAGCCACAACGGACAAAAACATTACAGGGAATAAACAAACTAGGATATTTTGAGTAAAAGAATTTGTAAAATTAATTTCTGGTGCTTTATTTATGTCAATTTAGAAAGAACACATGCTCCTCGCAATTAAAAATTGTCGCGCTTCCCCCTTTTTTTGTTGAACTGATCGAAGAAAATAAAATTAACTATACGCAGAACAGCAAACAAACGCAAGCTCAGATACTTACTGTTTTCTCCTCTTCAACTTATAAGTCTATTGTAATTGATGTGCTAGATAACGACGATAAACGTGTTATAATTTATTGGATAGCCAAAAGCTTAAATCAAACTGTACGCAAGTTTGGCATTATTCGTAACAAACTTCAATCAAATACTAAAACTAACCTTGATAATATCATCACTGACAACCAAAAAACCTCAAAATAAGTTAAATAACTGAAACCACACTCCAAACATCAATTAAAAGAGGGCATGCAAAATTTATTCAAAGAAACAAACCGTGATATTTAATCAGCTACGGAGGTTAATGAATCAAACAGTGACTTCGGTCAATATGCTGTTGCCTATCTGAGTGCAGTTTCCACAAGGCTTGTGAGGTCGTGGTCCCCACGAATTTTGCTAAACTAAGGGGCACTCTTTAATGGCGAGACTTCGACGGCCCTTAAGGCTTCAACGTTAACAGTAGGACGATTCGACAGGAGCTTTAGGCATAGGTTCATAAGCAGCCCATTTTTATCATTTTTTGAGCAAAGGGTTATGGTAGTTTCATTTTCAGACTTCTTGTGCTACTCATTAACCAATTAGGACAGTTATTTTTCTCTTGTTTTATCTCTGTTAATCAATTAATCTCCCCATTAAGTTAAGCTAAGTTAAGTGTGCTCTTTAATACTTTAGAACGAAATCAGACTGATTGAGCAATAAGTAAATAATCTAAACGGGTAAAAAGCAAAATGGCACACACTCAACTCAAAATCACACCCTTCTCTTGATCAAAAACGCACAAATTTAACAAGTTTGAACAGTTAATAACGGGTGCAATCGGAGTCGCAGGAATTGCAGGGGCACAACAATCGAATTTTTTGCAACCACATATAAAAAGAGATGCCTTAAGATACTTCCTAACCCTATCAGAGGCTACCAGAAAAGTTTTTGCGGATATCATTACAGCTCTGAGAAGCAGATTTATACAAGATGACTTGAGAGAGAGATCAGAATAATAAGCTCAGAGGACTAAAAGTTTAAACCGAAGACAGATACAGTGGAAAATTTCTTAGTAAAGTTAAAAACTAAAGCAAATAAAGCATATCCGGCAACTGAAATATTAGTAGCGCCAGCGGGAGAAGGTGACCCTGAAGCCCGTAGATTTGAAAGAGAGACATCAACAAGACATTCGGCCTTTCAGATGTCAAAGTCGTAAAAATGAACAAATTGAATGCTTATTAATTAAGTCTATATCAAATTGCCTTAAACCTAAGCTGTTAGAAAGGCCAGATACAGACACAAAAGATCAATTATGTAACTTAGCTAGGCAACGAATTTTAATAAGGGAGATGTGTAACAGAGAAGAGTACTTTGACGACGAATTTAATGAAATAACAGAATCAAACACAGATAAAATGTTAAAAGCAACAACTGTTATCTCAAATAATCAAAAACTTGAGCTTAAAGAGAAACTTGAGCAGAAAGTAGCACCTAAAAATGGGGCATCAGAACAAAACCCAGTAAACATTTTCACACCACATTAACCTCAAAAAATCTACAGAAAAATTTATAGACCAAATTATCGCCAGCAATACCAAAATTATCAGCCAAATTACCGCCAATATCAGCTTAAATATCGTCAATTACAGCCAAACAATCAGCTTCAGCAACAGTATGCCCCCGAATAATTGCCGTGAGTTTAGACCACAATTTACTGTTCCCAGACCATTTTATCACAGTCAACAGCCACGAAATCGGAATTCTTGGAGTGAAACTTAAGATAGCCCCCATTTGTTCACCCATTTTATGTTAATAGACCTATTTATCGGTTCCCAACAAAAAATACCCCAGAAAACCTTCTTCAGCAGGGAATAATTTATGATAGACAAACTGCAGCAAATTTTACAAGGAACTTATCAACACAAATATTAAATCAATAACAGAAATAGAGAAACCTGATCTAGGTTAAGTTAAAATGGCAAACGGCAACATAGTTAAAATTGATAAAGCAATTAAAGTTACTTTTAAATTGTGCACGCAAACATTCACTGAAGACTTCCTTGTTTTATTTGTCATATTTCCTGTAATAATAGGCAACCCATTCTTTGTTAATTAAAAAGTTAGCATCTTCCCAGGACAAAGCTACATTAAATTCTCTGACCAGACTCTAATCAATTAATCTCGCCATTAAGTTAAGCTAAGTTAAGTGTGCTCTTTAATACTTTAGAACGAAATCAGACTGATTGAGCAATAAGTATATAATCTAAACGGGTAAAAAGCAAAATGGCACACAGTCAACTCAAAATCACACCCTTCTCTTGATCAGAAACGGACAATTTTAACAAGTTTGAACAGTTAATAACGGGTGCAATCGGAGTCGCAGGAATTGCAGGGGCACAACAATCGAATTTTTTGCAACCACATATAAAAAGAGATGCCTTAAGATACTTCCTAACCCTATCAGAGGCTACCAGAAAAGTTTTTGCGGATATCATTACAGCTCTGAGAAGCAGATTTATACAAGATGACTTGAGAGAGAGATCAGAATAATAAGCTCAGAGGACTAAAAGTTTAAACCGAAGACAGATACAGTGGAAAATTTCTTAGTAAAGTTAAAAACTAAAGCAAATAAAGCATATCCGGCAACTGAAATATTAGTAGCGCCAGCGGGAGAAGGTGACCCTGAAGCCCGTAGATTTGAAAGAGAGACATCAACAAGACATTCGGCCTTTCAGATGTCAAAGTCGTAAAAATGAACAAATTGAATGCTTATTAATTAAGTCTATATCAAATTGCCTTAAACCTAAGCTGTTAGAAAGGCCAGATACAGACACAAAAGATCAATTATGTAACTTAGCTAGGCAACGAATTTTAATAAGGGAGATGTGTAACAGAGAAGAGTACTTTGACGACGAATTTAATGAAATAACAGAATCAAACACAGATAAAATGTTAAAAGCAACAACTGTTATCTCAGTTAATCAAAAATTTGAGCTTAAAGAGAAACTTGAGCAGAAAGTAGCACCTAAAAATGGGGCATCAGAACAAAACTCAGTAAACATTTTCACACCACATTAACCTCAAAAAATCTACAGAAAAATTTATAGACCAATTTATCGCCAGCAATACCAAAATTATCAACCAAATTACCGCCAATATCAGCCTCAATATCGTCAATTACAGCCAAACTATCAGCTTCAGCAACAGTATGCCCCCGAATAATTGCCGAGAGTTTAGACCACAATTTACTGTTCCCAGACCATTTTATCACAGTCAACAGCCACGAAATCGGAACTCTTGGAGTGAAACTTCAGATAGCCCCCATTTGTTCACCCATTTTAAGTTAATAGACCTATTTATCGGTTCCCAACAAAAAACACCCCAGAAAACCTTCTTCAGCAGGGAATAATTTATGATAGACAAACTGCAGCACAAAACCCTTATGGTATTCAAAAAGCAAAAGTGTTTAGTTATGCAGGTGCACTTCAGCACAAAAATTCCGGAGGTATGAATTAACCTTTTATTCAACAACAAAACTAATAAAGTCACTCAATCTTAAAACCCAATATAAAAATTATGAAACCCAAAAAAAATATTATAACGAAAGCACGTCCAGCCCTAGTTTAGATAAAGTAATAGAACCAGTTTATAACGAAAATGATAAAAAGCGTAGAAAACTCAAAAGAAAAGGTAATAAAAAACGTGAATAAATCTTTGCAATTCCGAACACAAGTATCTTAACCCGCACTAAAGCCAGTATTACCTGGAATTCAGCAATTATACAGCTTTGTCCTCTCTTTAGGCAGAACATTATCCTATGTTGAAATTAAATTTAATGAAATAATAGATGGACGCGCACTTATTGATACAGGAGCATTGGCAAACGTGATAAGCCGTGAATTTTACAAGGAACTTATCAACACAAACATTAATTCAATAACAGAAATACCGAAACCTGATCTAGTTTAAGTTAAAATGGCAAACGGCAACATAGTTAAAATTGATAAAGCAATTAAAGTTACTTTTAAATTGTGCACGCAAACATTCACTGAAGACTTCCTTGTTTTATTTGTCATATTTCCTGTAATAATAGGCAACCCTTTCCTTGTTAAACAAAAAGTTAGCATCTTCCCAGGACAAAAATACATTAAATTCTCTGACCAGACTCTGAAAAATAAATGATATAAAGCCAGAAAAGCAACACAGAAGGATATTAAAGCGGAAAAAATTTGGAGTTTATACACACAAAAACAAGTGTTACAACCAAATCAACAAGCAATTCTAGAAAGCAAGCTTCACGGCAAACTAGAATCATTCACTGATCTTTATGGAGTAATAATTCCGAATGAAATCTTCGAAAAAGATAGCAAAGTAATATTAACGTTTTCTTTAAGTAAAATTGATGAAAATAATATCTCTATATCCATTTCCTGAACATTACTGAACACTCAGTCACTATAAATAAAGGCAAGGAAATAGCCCAATTCTCGTTCTTAAAGTCAGATCAAGCTGAAAAGTTGTTAGAAGTAGATCCTCAGTTTAAAAAATTTGCAAAAATGAGCGAAAATTTTTTAACAGAAATAAATCAGCTAATTCAAGTCAAAGATACTCCTAAAAGAAAAGCCAAACCAGCAAAACCGGCTCAGGAAAAAGAAAAATAGTGGTTCCCAACACCTGATACGTGCCCTGATCTGACAAATTTGTCGCCCTTGCAGAAAGAAATATTTGTGCAATTGCTAAACCTGCAAGAAAAGTAGAAATAAGACCCAAAGGGCAACCATCAGAACAAAATTACTTTTCGAGCAATTGTCCGGGGGCAAATTGGCCCTCAACGATGAGAAAAAAGCTGTAGTAATTGAACTATTGGTTGAATTTATTGATATCTTGGCAAAACATAGATTTGACCTCGGGTATAATACAGATTTGAAAATAAAGTTAACTACAGAAAGAAGCATACCAATATATGAGCAATGCCCTTCAACGCCCATCCATTTGAGAAATGAGCTGCAATTAGAGATAGCATTAATGCATTACTATGGATTAATCACAACTTTGTCTCAATCAAGATACAGTATTCCCCTTTTTGCACAACGAAAAAAACTCAGGAAGACTGAGACTGTTAATTGACTTGAGAAAAGTAAATCATTTGCGGAAAAATGACTAAGTGAGTATGAATTTCCCCAATTCAAACATGAGCGATACAATAAACTATTTTGCCGGGAAAATGTTTTTTGCGAAACTTGATTGTTCTCAAGCATATCACTGTGTGCAAATGGCAGAAGATATATAAACGCATCTGATAGCATTTAATTTTGCTTCGAGAATTTATGCATATAAGTGTCTTGCCCAGGTATTAAACAAGTCAGTTACCGGATTTAGTTCTTTCCTTAGACTTTACTTGGACCCATGCATAGCCTCAGGAAATTGTACCCAGTTTATTGATGATATTGGAAACGCTGTAACAAATTTTGAACAATTAGTACCTTCTTTATGGGAAATATTTATCTGTATACGTTACGAAATGTGTGAAATAGCATCCCATACAATGAAAATTCTGAGAAATAACATTTGTTCTGAAAGAATATTACCGGAAAAGTCGAAAATCACTAAATTCCATGATAAATTCAAAATGCCGAAAACAACGAAGCAAGTAAAACGATTAATCGGCTTCACGCAACTCTTCCGTAACTACATCCCTAAATTAGATGAGAAATTAATGTCATTTTACAAACTCCTGTAGCAATAGAAACAACAGAAGAACACGTAAAAGCATTGGAAGTAATAAAGAAGGATTAAATGGAAGCCACAAATGTGACATTGCCATTACCAAAACCCCGGCTTACAGTTAGTAATTCTCATTGATGCTAGCTACCATGTTGCAGGTTTTGTACTAATGGTGGAAGACTACGTAAATGAAACTGAAAAGAAAGCAAAGAAAACATACACGCCCGTATCGTTAGGATCGCATTTTTTTAACGCAACGCAATTAAAGTTCTAAATCTACTACAATGAGTTCCTAGAGACTACAAAGAGACTACTTTTCACACTACTTTTGGTTTTCAAGCAAAAAAGTGATTATACTCACTGACAACAAAAGCCTTATACAATTCTTTTAGTCAAAAGTAATATCGCCACCTCTTTGGAATTGTTTAGACAGAAAACTTGCCTTTAACATAGTAATTGCTCAGCAGATTTCCACTTTAGAATCGTGAATGATGAAACAGAACAATATCCTTGAAACTATCAGATAGAATCCCTGTTAGAGAATTTGAAACAGATAGTGAAGCAAAAAAATCCTGACATAGAAATGAATACTCTATTTAATGATTACCAAACTTTTGGCGATCAAGTAACAAAAGAAACCCTTCAACAATTAAAAAACCTGGGAGTGTAGAATGAGTACAAAAAAGCACTTTAACACTGAAATAATTGAAATACAAGCGCTATTAAAACTTACGAGAAAGCAGGAAATTAAGTCCATCCAGTATCCAAATCCATGAGATGAGTTCCCAGAGCTTACAGAAAACTTAATTAGCCTCAATTTAGCAGAAGAGCAGCAGAAAGATGCAGATAATAGAAAAATATTAGGCTGAATACAGCAAAACATTCAACAACCAGACTTAAAGTATGCCTCAACATAATCAAAAAAATATTAGAAGCATTTAAAAAGATTAATTCTTGAAGGAAATGTCTTATACCGGAATTTTTATGATGATACAGGAAGAGTACTTCTATAACATTTCTTCGTACCTAAGCATTTGTGGGAAGAGACTATATATAGGCTCCATAATTCTCAAACAGCAGGTCATTTAGACATCAAAGCAAAATTTAAGAAATCAGATAAAGTTTTTACTACCCAGGACTCACTGAACACTTCATAAGTTTCTTTAAAAATTGCCTCGCTTGCCTCCCATTAAACAGAGTTCCAAAAACCGCATTACAACAAAGTTGCAACAAGTTAGCTCACTACAATCATATCCAGGAGATATGCTCCAAATTGAATTAGTAGGCCCTCTTAAGTCAACACAGTTTAAGAAATTTTTGAGTGGGATAGATGTTTTCACAAAATACCTATTCGCAGCCCCATAAACCAATGAATATGCCGACAACGTAGCTGGAGAACTGGTAAAGTTGTTTTTCCAACACAGCTATATTTCTCAAACAATACTTAGTGACTTAGGAACAAATTTTACTTCAGAATTAATTTCTGAATTAGCAAGTTAGTTAGAAGTTGAAGCATGCCTTATTAAAATACCCGCAAACTATTGAAGGTGTAGAGTGATCCCATGGACCATTAAAACGCATTCTGAAGCTCAATACTGAGGAAAAATGGAAAGATTGGTACAAATACGTTCCTCTGGCAACATTTATTCATAATACTTCATACCATTCAGCAATGAATTGTTGTCCTTCAAATTTATTCCACTGCAGATAACCAATAAAACCCCCCAATATTAGGTTCTCCGCAAAAGTAATAGAAGCAGTGGTAGTAAATTCTTTGTCATTGAACTGCAAGACGCCAGGACGCAAAAGATTGGAGAAAACAAAAAAAAACTGACAACCGCATACTTGAAGTATAAAAAGTTTTATGAACAAACAGCTTCAGCAAAACCCATTCCAGAAAAATTAATCTGTCTGCTTTTGAATCATAAGTTTCGAAAACAATCAACAATAATTGATTCCCAAGTTCAGAAACGGCTACCGCTGTATAAAGTGGAAAAAGTCCTTACTGATTCAAATTACATTATTCGAAAAGTAAACACAAATTACACACAATGTGTCCATCGTATCGGATTGAAGCCAAGCAAACCAAGCGAAAACCCCGAATACTTTGAAGTTATCAATCCTGCAAATTTTCAACCCGACCCATCAAGACGACAACACTGAGAAAACAAAAACAGTTATACCAGACCCAGTCAGAGTGACGAAAAACGTTCTCTTAGGAGGACCATTAGCATAAAAACCCGTTAATTCCAAATATATGGTGAAAAATGACGAAAAAACCAAAATCGCGCTTCTGCTTCGGTTCACTGCTTCAAAACTTTTGTCATTTTATGTCCCACCTGACCCAATTGACGCCACCTATACCCCCTAATAACCTAGTACCGGCCCCCATTAGCCTAGTAGTACGATAAAAATTCGATTTAAATTAAATCATTTCAGTTACATTTAAATCATTTCAGTCAAGAAATAAATGCAACAAGAAATAAATGCAATCTCAGTTAACCAATAGATATCTTACAATCTCAGCTTATTTTTGGACACTGCATATCAGCAAACCCTGTAATGGCAACAAGACTAGCTAGACTAGTCAAACGCCGGTACCCAGCAGAACCAAGTGCCATCAAGCTCAGATATCCACCAAATATTGGCAAAGTTTTACTATATTTTGAGCCGTATTTTGAGCGTTATGTCTTTAGCCTAGTTACCAGAATTAGATTTTATCACAAACCGACATACGAATCAGTGTTTCCAAGCCTTTATGAGTTGAGAGAATTAGCGATAGATGCAGGAATTCAACACTCAAGTCTTCCAAAACTCGCCATAGTCTATGAGAACTTGGAATTCAACATGGTTTTTGAGCTTATCTGTCAAGTTTTCGACCCTCTTCCCATAACCATCTACATCCATTAGCACGTACAGACCCACTACAGTCTAGCAGTACCCTCAACCCGTTCCAAAAGCCCAACAAGCTTGAGCATCATGGTCCTAAATTCCAAAAATCGACCAAAAATCAAAGAAATTCGACCTCAAATTGCAATTATTTTGATATATCTCGAGAACCACTGGTCCGAACCTGAATCAACCTAGTGTTCTGAAAAGCTCTTGTCCTTATCCAGTAGAAGCAATTCCGGCAATAATTGACCAATTTCAACCCGTTCTAGGTACCAAAAACTTAGCCCAAATTTGACCTTTCCAAAAAACCTAGGTTCACTTCAGAAAAACAGACCTTAAACCGTTAAAATTGCCCCAATCACTCCAAATTTTTGTGCTGCAGAGTGTTTTAGGCAGGGGGATCGACCTGCAAAACTTGAAGCAATTAGGAGCATTTTAGAATTTGATTGGCGTTGAGCACCCTGAAGTTTGATACCTTTCGAATCCGCTCGAATTCACTGATAACTCCCACAAAAATTCCCCATTTGACCCATTTTTTAGACCTAGACCATTCTACTGCTCACGCTTGACATTCCGGTACACCAAAAACTTGGTCAAAAATCAATAAAAGTTGAGTTATGACAAAAATACCGAGCCCTACCAAATTGCGTTAAAATTGATCAAAATGTAATGTAAATGTTACCCCAAAAATATGCCAAAACCAGCCCCAAATGCCTCCTACAACTACCCCCAGCTGCCACTCACATGGTGCAAACAACCATAAAAACCCGTTAATTCCAAGTATATGGTGAAAAATGACGAAAAAAAACCAAAATCGCGCTTCTGCTTTGATTCACTGCTTCAAAACTTTTGTCATTTTATGTCCCACCTGACCCAATTGACGCCACCTATACGCCCTAATAACCTAGTACCGCCCCATTAGCCTAGTAGTACAATAAAAACAAGTCCCAGCTCACCCTAGTACCATCCATAAGCCCAAATAAGCTCTAAATTGTCTCAATTCTGCCAGCAAAAATTCAATTATTTCCCATTAGAATCAAAAATAATAACTTTTGACAAAAATTAACCATACCATCAGCTCTCCAACATCCGTGCTCCTCAGAATATGCACCCTAGTGCCATTACAAGCTGACAAAGGACTGCCAAAGTACAGAAAATCACAAAAATTGTATGCAATTTTTGAAATAAATGATCAAAAACGCAACTTTATACCCGATTATGCCTGATATTATTGTTGATTCAGTTAGCACTACTCATGAGCAGCCAAACCATAGCAGTTTGAATTTTTTTGAACAAGTTTAACATAGTTCCATAGCCAATAACCTATCCCCTACCTGAGCCTTTCAAATAGCTGAAACAACCCAATTTTTTGCGCTGCAGAGTTTATTGAGCCGATAAGGCGATTGACAATTTTTGAGCTTGATCCAAGCACTTTAAAAATTGAGTGACGGCGAGGACCTCAATATTGAAAACTTTTTGAGATTTCACGAACTTGTCCATAAAATCTGCAATAATAACCCAAAACCTGATATCATCAACTTAAAACCTTTGCATGCTCATGTTCTACACGGTCATATTAAAAATATTGAAAATTGTTAAATAAAATATTAAAAAATAGCAAAAAAATTAAATTCTAACATACTCTTCTCAAATCGTCAAAGTAGCGCCAGATTTAGACGAAAAAAATAGTGCTAAATATCCG
>NC_134471.1:39407836-39437609 GCF_964194025.1 Convolutriloba macropyga | reverse complement strand
AAAAACTCAAAATAATGACCGTAAATCATGCACCAAACTGCACCAATAGCTGCCACCAACATAGTAGTCACTAGTATGAGCCATAATTATTATGCAATGTCAATTATCCTCAACCTATTTTGACTTATGCATCAAAACATGACGTCCCATAAGCAAAAATCCAGCAAATTTCTCAGAAAAGAATGGACCAAATTACATTATAATCATCTTCAAAGTTACCAAAATGCTACCTCTGATAGCTACATATATCTGTACTAACAAAAAAGCTGAAGAAAAAGCTCGAATAGGGGAAAAACTATGCCTAAAAGTTAGCATTTTGGACTCAAAAACAATATTCTGATCCGATAAATTGTTCCTATCTCCAAAATTCAGTAATTTACATTAGTACCAGGCAGTACCATTTTAACCAGGCAGTGTCATTAGGCACAGACAGTACGATTTTAACCATCCAGTGTTGACATTGTATGAACAGTGACGACTTATTAGACTCCAAATTTGACGATTAAAAAATAGCCGGGCTCAGATCACGAAAATAGTCCTAACTTTGTGTGAAAAACGCTCACTTCATGCCAAATTTTTGCGCTGCAAGGATTTTTTGAGCCGTCAAAGTGATCTTGGGTTTCTAATTTTGAGCCCGGTTGGAGCAATTTAAAAATCCAGTGACGGCGAGCACCTGAAATTTCGCATTTTTCAATTTCTCAGAAACAAACAAAATAGTCGACCAAAAAACGTTCCCAAACCTGGTTTTATAGCATAGTTGTTCACCACTGATGTCTACTGAGTGGGCCAAGCCAACAAATTTGCTTCGAAATTGATTAAAAATTGAAAAATTCATATTTTTTTATCACCTGTCCTGATGTGAAAAAATGAGCCAAATTGCCTCAAAATTGCAAGTAAAAATTAGTACCAAATACTCTCCCAAACCGGTTATATCACACATAACTGTTACTAGCAAACCGGGCAAACGGTTAGAGCCCTTAGAACAAGTCAGTTAAAGTTAATGCTCAAAAATTAAAAAAAAGTCTTGTTCTCTCACAAATATGTCCTTATATAGCTTCACACTGTCATGTAAATACTTTACCACATGCTTACATGGATCACAGCAAATAGATTCACTAGTGAAAACCAAGCATAATCGTCACAATTTAAATTAGAAAAAATCAGTAAAAAAACTCACCTATAAATGAAACCACACTACATGATGATAAGAATTGCACCGAAACTAGTCAATTCTCATCGGCGCTATCCTCATCCACAGTACCACCACCACTATTACTCTGAAGAGCATGACTCCTTGTCCAACTGGAACGAGCCACGTACCCCTCCTATCCTGAGAAATTGCCACAAAACTGAACAAAATGTCACAAAATTACACCGAACTTTCGACTATATATGACTAAAAACCGACAAATACCTACTCAGGAAAGTCCACAATCGGCTCGCAATGGTAGCAATACTCATTTTCAATGAATTTCCCGATACACTGTATCAGTAGAGCAGGAGTGGAGGCTTTAGCTTTGACAGAATAGTTGTAGCATGCCCACCCGGCCCCCCCATTTCCTCACCATACTGCCAATAGATGTTGACATTGCATCCGAGGAAATACGCCATGCCGACAAACTAAGCAACAAAACCTCTGATAGTTTCTTGCTACACATAAATGTACCAAAAATTTCAAGTTTTGAGGGTAAAAACTTACCCGGAACTCGGCCAATGACCCATTATCTCCACTCACAGCAATCTCATACTCCAACACAATGTATCCTAACTGGTCTTGAGCCAGCTCAGTGAACCCAGGCGAACGCATTCTGGCAACAATCGCCAAGCACAATGCACGGACGAAATGCTTGGGCCCATTCATATCTGCAGTACAGCGAATTAACACTTATTAAAACTTCTGACATGAAGAATATTGCGATAAAAACAAGATAAATACAGGACTTTGGACCAGTTGAAGTGTAGTACAGAGCACTGAGAGCACACAGACCACCAGCTTCAGCCCTCAAACCAGCCACGCTAAGTCGTTTTGGAGTTTTAAACGACACCATGTCCACATGATCAGCGTAAATGTCGTTGTAAAACTCATACCCCAACTCGGCACACAAATTTGCGCAAAGATTTGCACGGAAAAAGGAAAAATGCAACTCTGTGCCGCCAATGTTCTTCAAGAAACATGGCACACATTCATGATTGGATCTAAAATACAAGAAGCAGCAACTCTACAACTGATAACCACCACAAAAACTACAGAAAAATGCACCAAACATTCACAATTATTATAAATATATCGATTGTATTGTATTTACCTTTCAACAGCGGCCTGTAAACAAACCAACAAGCGAGGAATGAAGAACCCAGCAGCTTTCAAAAGATCGATCTGCGTCCTCAACCGAGTCGTGTGCTTTGCAGAAGCACTAAACCCGACATGAAGAGGAGCCAATTCCTGAGTCACCATCTGCTGAGTTGGAACTTCCTTCTCCTGCACTACCATCACGACATTCAACTTTATTTCCACCTGGCACATCAACACCTCACGGTTAACAGCCAACTCTGAGGTCCCCACGTTCTTTTTTCCCAGTTTCATGTTTTCTGCCTTCAGAGCTTCTGCAGACTTAACAAACGCTGGATACGCCCATTCAACCTGATGCAACGGCAAACTTCGCAAATGAGACAGAATATCTTCATACTGAGCAAACCCATGACTCACTACAAGTATATGAAAATTTGTAAATTGCGTTAAACTAATATTCAGGCAGTTTAAAAGTTAAAGTGAAAAGTGCAAAATGAGCCATCAACCGAGTGAAAACATATTAATTAAACAGATTAAACAATTAATGCCAAGGACGTTTAAATATCATGCTAAAACGACACACATGCAATAAAACACAAAACAGCACCGTCGTGAACGCACAATTACACCATCCACTGACAGTTACTTATTCACTAAGCCTCACTAATTCTTCCTTTTATTCCTTACTTACGCCCTCGTTTCTCTCCATGAACAAGTTTGCTATATACTAATTACTCTGATATTGGTAGCATCTGATTAAATTTTAATAGCACCAATTATATTAGTCGATATAATAACACAAACTACACCATAACACAACTAAGCATAAACTCTGAAGTCAGTCAATGAGTTAAATAAATAAAATAGAAATAAATTGTTACACTGTCGTTTCCTCCATCTCAACTCCTCCCCCATCCTCCATCTCAATCTAATCCCTCTCCTCACTCCTTCTCATACTTTTTCCTCTCCTTCTCTTTCTCCACAGCCCAATAATTAAGAATAATATCAATGATAATATTATTAATATACTAATATTAGTATTACTAGTATACTAATATTAATATTGTGTCTCAATCCCAACCTTCTCCTCCATCTTCTACACTATTAACTGTTACTGTACTGGTCTGAATATTCACTCTGGATAAATTAGGCGGGACCAGTGAACTCCGTTCCTTGACACAAACTTGGTCCCGTTGCTGCAACATCCCAAAGTGATACTATGAGGGCCGACAGAGATACTATGGCACATATTGATAGTCAAATTAATCTGCAAAACTTGATGGAACATGAAAACACTGCATAATTTAATCCCCCAACCACTATCCCTATAACCATACACCCACCATTCAGTCAAACAACTACACTACAACACCATAAAACGCCATATTTTGGTATTAATATCAATAAAAACACACATCACCACACATAACCTACAAATAGAGTACACAAGAAACACATAAACACAACAAAAACAGTTTCCAAATTGAAAATCTTCGAACTAGAAGCTTAAGTAAATAAATGAGCAAATAAACACCGGAAAGCTAAATAGAACCCAGTTCAACAACCAGAAAAGCCACATCAGCAGTAGATTGTCCTGAAACATAGTTGTTTTTTTTTAAACACGAAAATGATATTTACTTTTGTGATAAATCTTGTATTTTTCGGGCCCACTTTTGAGACTCCGATCAACACGGAAGAAGCGCTAGCACAAGGAATAATTTTCATAAGGACGGAAAGATCCTTATAACCAAAAAATTATCAAAGTCGAGTTCTTAGTTCCCTTTCCCCGATATAACTTTACAGTACGACAACAAGTAGAGACTCTACTTCATGAACTCACGACAAAATGGGTTTCACAATTAACGTTTTGTAACTCCACATATAGTGCAACATACATAAACAGAACAGATGTCTTCCATTTTGACTGGCTCTACGCAAAAATCCTCAATGAAACAGTTGAAGCAGAAGTTGAAGTCTTCAAACTGAGGAATGAGACCAAAAAATTCCTTACCAGAGTCGAAGAAGACCCCAGAAATCGACAAACGCAAGCCGACCCCCTCGCAGTAGCAGCAGCAGTTGCCGGATTTGGACTCTTCGGCGCCAGAATTGCTATGAGCAGCGGAGGATGTGGTGGAATTACAGGATTTTTTGGCTCTTGTCACCAAACGTCTCAATACGCCAAAAATATCGATCGATTAGCTAACAGTTTCAAGAGCCTTAACGACTATGTCATTGAAATCAGCGACCAATCAGATGAGAACTCCTTTCTAGTTGCTGACGAACTTGCAGAATATTTGAAAGTTCAAAACGAAATGCAAGAAAAATACAACAGAAACTGGAAACTAGTTGAGGAACAATTTGCATTTGTAGACCATAACTTAAACGGAATAGCAACATTAAAAGCGACATTAAAAGTTATCGGGCAGCCTTATACGCTTTCAGAATTAATGTTATAAATGTTATTCCGACTTTACTTAATAAATGCCTTCCAAACTCTTTAGTACCACGTAAATTTTTGATCAAGATCCTCAATGCAGTCCATGATAGCCAAACAACGCCACAGATTTTCTATCTTTAGCAAAACCCAAGACTGACATACTTTCGTATTATGACGCTAAACTTGTACAAGAGATTTTGACAGTAGAAGACTTTTACTGACATTAGCCATTACTTTAGCCTCTAGCCAGACATTGTTTGAAATTTGTTGTGCAAATGTTATCCCTATGCCCCCCAAGGACTCAGTTGACGACTTACAATGGGTAATTGAGGGAGAATACTTATCAATCTCAGAAGGACAGATGGAAATAACAGTACTGACGAGATTTCACTATGACAACTGAGTTGGGTCGCCACGACACCGAATCTGTCACGAGACAATGGAAACCCACAATGGATTCTCCTCGTTTTTCATGCTACTGCAGCATGCTACTACAGCATTGAAAGTATGTGACACAGAGAAGGTTGTGTTACCTAACCCAGAACGAGCACAGAACCTTGGATACGGAATTTGGCTGATAACATCAGCTTCAAGTGATTTACCCTTAGTGAGATGGGTATGGAAGAGAACGACCGGCAAACCAACATTCCTCGCAAAGATTCTAACATCTATTTAATCACATTAAAGTGTGAACATACCATGTTCAGTGACCACATCAAAATTAGAGCTGATTTACATATTTGTCATACCTTCCAGCAAAACGAGTAAATGTAAAATTGCCTGAATCACTTGCACATTTAATTGATTCAGTACCCAAAATTAATGAATAACCGAAATATGAAACCAGCACTGAAGCAAATCTCGATTTTTTGACGAAAGTTAAAACAGAATTTATTTATTCCAATCGAGTCACTAGACGAAATAGCAAAGGCAGTTACCACAGAAATGAAGCCATTAACGTCAGCACTAATTTATAAACTCAAATCTTACGACCCAATCAAGTTGTCTCTCTCACTAAGGATCAATGTCTTTTTTGGAAACTTAGCCTTGCATATCCTCTTCATGTATTTATACCATAAAGTAGTCTTTGTACGAAGAATGGTGCCAAACTTCATGAAGATAAATGAAACAAATGTACCGCTCAAAACAGTAGTTTCCGTGCCTATACCTTTGAAAGCAGATGTAATGGCAAATTTCACAAAATAGCTAAAGAAGCGTCCAACAGTTATATCACCAGAAGACATGGGAACTCTCAAACGCAAACACAGACCAAACTCAATGACAGCAACCTCTACATTCTTACTCAAGACGATTGAAGGATTCGACACAGAAGACGAACTGGACAACAGCGCTTCAGACCGCGAGGAAAGTGTGCCTTGAGTTCTTGAAAGTCTGAAATAGTTCGATAAGTATTAATCTTCTAACCGATTAAATCTCTTTTCATCCAATAAGTCCTATTCATCAGTGCTTTCAATACTCAAACCAGTGCTTCAATCTCAAAATTTAACCAGTGCTTTAAACCATTCATTCAATCAGTACACTTCTTCTTCTCCATTCGAAAGCTTAGAGCCTTTTCTCAGTGAAATAAACTTTATTATTTTCAGTGATATTTCCAACGTTTACCCTCAGCCTTAACTTTCACTTATGTTCCAACTCTTTATTCTGAATTAGGCCAATTTAACCTCTTTAACGTTCGTTTCACTTTGTTTTATTTTGTCTTAACCTAACCTTTATTTCTCTTAAATCTTTTAATTGTCTTTAACTTTAATGCTTTCCTTCAAAAAACTTTTCTAAGAAAACATGAAATGGGTGGCACCAACAAAAACATGTGTATATCCTTATAATTGTGCAGATTATATATGTGTTTTAGAAAAACTGTGAAACCCAGTTCCTCCTCAAAATTTTCATGGAAAATTTTCATAAAGTCCGGTAGTGCACGCCCCTATTTCGTACCCCATAGTTAAGTAATTTTTTCCCAATAAATATCCATAATTAGTACTATAATTTAGCTCATATTTCGATAGATTTCAAGACCATATATAGCCAGTATTTCCATCTAGGCCTGTAACCCGTAATTTGTTTATGTTTACTAAAAACAACCGCCGATTGACAGTTTACTGATAAACATATTAAGTGCCCAAAAGCCTCAATATTTAACATTTTTTGAGTTCGTTGACGATGAATTCACATATTTGGTAAATGACTTCATGAGAAACTATGTACTTGGTGAAGTATTTATTCTGATAAAGTAGGTGCCAATACGGAAATTGTGTATATACTTAGCAAACATCAAGAGACGTACAAAAGCCGGAAATTGCCCAACTTTTAGATCAACAAGTACTTGCGAAGAACCAATACAACTCAGGGTACAGCCCTGCGGAACCCAAGATAACCAGAACACCGGAGAACCAGCTTGACAAACAGTTGATAACAAAACTCAACAATAAACTTGAAATTTCTTATTCTATCTTTGAAAACTTTGTTACAATTCCTGTTAAAATAATTAAAGAGTGAACAGGAAAATGTTTCTAAAAAGCTTAGTTAAAACGGGCTTCCTTAGAGCTGAATAACGACTGAGTAAAGCTTTGAAATACAAGGCAATTAGTGGAAATATCTCGAATCTGAACCGCTCAATAAAAAGCTATTACTAGCTAACTTTATTCAAAATGTATCAGCTAAAAATCGCACTGTGAAACATCCAAATAAGTCCTTGTCCAATGACCATTATTCAAGTTATTTACTCCAGATATTAACCTCAATAACACCACGAGGAACACTTCTAAAATCAGTGCCTAAAAAGATCCACTCATTTGACGGAACAATGACAATGTAACCAACTAGGCCCATAGAGAGAGATAAGACGAATTTCTCCTGGGAGACATCCAACTATTTATCCATAACACAGATAACCAACTCAAACTATACTAACATTGTATGTGCAACCATTACATGTACAAACTGCTGCAAAACTTGCTTTTTTCTTCAAAAATTCGAAAAAATACTCAAATCTCTACACACATTGAAAACAAACTCTGAAACGTTTGAAATTGGATCAAAATCCTCCACACATGACGCCTTTTTATACACTTCAGAATGTGTTAGAAAGCACTCGAGCCCAACGATACGCTGCATGCTGCACTTATACACTTTTCGTTCCACTTTTATTATCTACGTAAATTTCTTGATGCATAGAATTGACACAAGCTCTACTTTTCTCAATACGCTGATGATTGTTTGTTGTTCCATCAAATAAATCAATTAAGATAGCAAGAAACAACTTGGAACGAAGTTTGACAAAGCAAGCAACTTTTTCAAACGTTATCAAATGCTTCAAAATCGGTTTTTTTTTGCAAACCTACAACGGAACGTCTCCAAACATCAGAAACAATTAAGTAAGACAGCCAAAAACTTGGAAGAGAGATTGAATTACCTTGGCATCAATTGAAATCTAAAAATAGTTTTAAAAAAATAGCGTTAGACGTCAAGACTTTTCACATACAGGAATCAGCTCCCTGCAAAATCTTTAAAAATGTTACTTCAACCAATTCTGATGTCTCGTCTTGAATATAGTAGCCTATATTTCAATGGTATGAAAAAAGAGGTCAATTAAAAAGAAGCCCCTCTCCTAAAACCGTAGTCGTTCAATTCGGGGTCAGCAACTCAACTCCTATGTATATTTATAAATCCTGACAGAAGTCAAAAAATAAAGCATCAGAAGCGAAAGGTAGTGAAAGTGACAAGCATCAGAATTATAAACATAACCGACTAAACGTCGGAAGAATTGCTCTCGTACGACTAGTGGGAGCTCTGATCAATTGCAACCTGCTTCAGTTGGGGGGATGGGACTAAGAAGTTCGATAGTGAGCTTCAAATAACTGCAATAGACGTTAATATATACCACTATTAAGATTTATAGTGGAGAATGGCACCAGTTTTGGCGCACTTTTCATTTGATTTTGAGTATTAAATTGCCTAAATTGAGTTCAGCCGCTTGAAATTGTGATTGATCACGCAAAAATTAAAAAGTCAGTAGCGTAAAAGTCAATCGAAAAGTCAAAACAGTCAAGCGGAAATTTTGCAGTGAAAAGACACACACGTTTACAATAATTGCCTCTCTACAAAAGCAATTAATCAAAATAGATATGACAAATAGCAGTAGAAAAAAGGTGTAGGGATTTTGAATCGGAATTTAGAAAAAATATAAACAATTAGAAGAACAGCCTCCCTTCCTCTACAATGGTTTCTGTTTTCGTTCATAAAAAACTGTTACAATGACTTGAATGGATAATGAAAAGTCCCATCTGCGCTAGTCAAGGAATTGTTCCAGTATACAACAGTGCTTTAAAGGAATTTTTTTATCCGACTCTGTCAAAGGTGCAGAAGAAAGTGATTAATCAATTTAAAAATAGTTCTGATTTCAAAAACAAACGTTTCCGAACTTAAAGTTTTTCAATTTTTATTAAGGCTACTATGTCAATTTGAATGACTTTTGTTTTGACTTCAATTTGATTTCATGAGCTTCTCTCTCTCTCTCTCTCTCTCTCTCTCTCTCTCTCTCTCTCTCTCTCTCTCTGTCTCTCTCTGTTATCAACTCCAGTTACAAGTAAATTATCTTGACAGCCCCCTGAGTAATCTAATTCCGCTGTAGTTATAATTTCGGTGAGTAGAGGGGCCAGACTTTAGTAGGAATGAGATTTTCGTTGCTTGTTTGATTATAGAGCCTGCTGTAGATGGTGCCCCTTAATGCAGTAAAAAACGAGTAAATCATCAATTTTTTAAAGTATACAAAATGACTGGATATTTTAGTTTTCAAACTGCACCATGATTTGTGTATTATCCCTTGGTTTCCTTGGGGCATGACCTGGTTGGCGTTTTGAAACTTTTCATACCAAGGAAAAGTCTGCTTAATCTAGTCACGTAAACACAATTTATTTGAGTGTCAAAATGAGCTTTGTCATCTGTATAAAAAGGTTTGTTGCAAAATTTTTTGTTCTGTAGGTACTGAAGAGACGACTTAACTTTGTGTCAGAGCAAACTTTTGGCATTATCTCCACAAATGTCTGTTTAATTTCTTTCTACCTCATGTGGTTATAATCAGTGAACCTCGGAACACACCGGCTATTGTGCATTTTTTGTCACAATTTTTGCCCATTGTTGATATGTGTATCTTTTGCTTCAATGTTATACCGAATGCACCTAACGTTAAAGAATCCAGTATTTGTCGGTAAAACGCTAGCGTTTTATCGGGCCGTCATTGAGCCGGTTTAAAGCTCTTTCAAATGACAATCCAACGAAGTAAGCTTGCCTTGAGGCAACGTATGCAGTATCATTTTTTGCTAGCTTACATTCACTAAATTCGAGCGCTCCGTATTACTTAAATTTTCATTCCCAAGAATTTCAAATTCAGCGAGCGACGTAGCGTAGACGATATATTTTTTTTGAATTTGTTCCTTTAAATTGAGTTGACTCCGCCAGGTTGGATGCGAAAAACAACCAGCATGGGACGTTGGTGTCCAGCGAGTCGAAGAACAATGGCAGCAAAATTTTTTTTCTTTACTGCAGCAAAACGTTCTGACTGATAGGATTTCTCCACTCTCGAGCCCCAATTTACGCTGGAAACTTTTGAAACAAATTGGCATTTTGTTTCTAAGTTTTTGCAATTTTTCCACGTTTTTGAAGCAGATATGAAAACTGCATTCTTGACTCTTTCAACGATTTACGCAATCATTTACTGCCCGGGACTGATACCAAATTACAACAATTTGAATAAGAACTGCAAGCGCTCTGGATGTATTGGCAACTTTCTGAATGGACCATCATAGAAAAACAAATTTTGTCAAGTACATTCTGCAACTCTAGGACCCATCTTAAAACCCCTTCCTTTTTTGTTCTTGATATTACATTATGGGTTGGATGTGTGAAGGGCGATTATCCAGATTATCGAGTAGAGGCCAATGAAGGTCGTCAAAACCGGTTGCATCCACACTTTACAGCCCACCTTTGGCCCCCTTCTCCTCCCTTTCGCTTTTCAGATCATCGAAACATACGATTCAAGGAGCTGTTTGCTTGTTGAATCGTTAACGCGTTTGGACCATGAAATACAACCTAAGAGCAAAAGATCTGGTTCAGTATGAAGCAAACCTCAATATAATCAATAATTCATCCCCCCTGCTCAATGTTCTTTGAATATCAGAGAATGAGTGCCAGTTTCTATATCTCCCGTCAAAAGTTACGCACAGGAACAAATCAAAACCACTAGCAGTTCAGGAAGGAACGTTGTCGGACTCCTCAACTAGTTTAACACAGCAGAAAAGTGAACTGCAATTAACGATGACATATTTCGTTTCCTGATTCCAGTGGAACTATCGTTTTTTATCCCGTCTAAAAAGATAACCTATATGAAGTCACCATATGGAGCACAACTTGGTCAGGTCCAAGGTGAGGTACTTGCAGTGGGCTTCAAACTACGATGAATGGGTGTTCTCGAAATCCATTTGGGCATATTTACAACTCACTCAACTGTTGTCAACAGAGAAAAAGATACCGAAAGATCTATCTGCCCGCTTAGACGAGTTGGTTCAATCTGCAACACTTCATGTCGTGATTCATAATGTCCCATGGACAATCCAAGCAGTAAAATTGTTCCAACGACCCGCTATATCCCCGTGAAGTTTTGTAAGCCATGGTCCGGGGTTATTACGTCAATCATAGAAGACTCCATCTCAAATCCTGATTGTCTTGATAACTGGAAGAAGTTTTTCGCTGTTAGCGAATGTTTTTTGCGTGCTTCCAACAAATGGAGTGAAAAACATAAACAGCAGCAAGCAACCCATGAATAGACTTGAGCAAAGGAGACCGGGTGAGTATGCCGCCGTTTGTACGAAGCGGTTTCAATGAAGCAAGCAAAAGAAAGCAACACGCAAAGGAAGCACTTGCCTCCCAAGCAAGAACACTTTGTCTTCAAGGCAAATTGGTCGTGGGGCAAAGAGTTCATCATCGAAGGGAATAGCACCAGACAAGAGAAAAACCCTCAATGAACTCGAAACACTGCATCCACAGGAAAACGAAATTGTGGAACCGATGGAAGACTATAGCTGAGAAGCTTTTCAATTCGATGAAGCAAATGTCCTTTTGCTGCTTCAGTCTTTTTCTAATTTCACAGCAGCTGGGCCGTCCAATATGTACCCAGAGCATCTTCTCTACGCAATCAATTGTTCATTTTCATTTAAAAGGTCAATTGCATCTTTTTGTTGCTCGAAGCATAGTGACTTGTTCCTCAATAACTCAATTGTTGACAGTCAATCGGGAATGCAACATGGTGAATCATTGGGTCCACCTTTTAATTTACTGGCCATCTGGCCTCTTATTGACCAAATTGAAAGCAAATTACCAAACCTTTTGCAAAATTGCTGGTAGCTCGATGCCGGAATTATTGCAGGATCCGAAATCGAATCTTTTAAGGCGTTAGATATTCTATCAGAATCAAGAGCAAAATTTGATTTAGAACTCAGGAAGGATAAGTGCAAAATATGGTCAATCGAAAGCTTGACAAAAGTTGACAGTCTTATCAAGCTTAACTGTGTAGATGAGAATTGAGTCTTTAGGAGCGGCTATAGGATCTGATGCCCTTGTTTCCTTTTGTTTCCTGAAAAGCATTCAAAAAATTAGAGGAGCTTCTACCCAATTTAGCATATCTAGAAGATCCTCAGTGTGCTCTTGGTATTTTGCGTTTTTGCTTTAGTGCTCCCAAAAGGGTCTTCTCTTAGCGATGCAATTCTCCTTCGGACAAATCAAATAAACTACTACAAAAACATGATTCGTTTAAGCGTGCAAACTTCAGAGGTATTCTTAGATTTATGATGTCAGGCACCTCTCGGGACTAAGCATGCCTTTCAATCAATAAAACCGGTGTAAGAATAAGACGGTCAGCTGATCAAGATCAGGCTGCATACGTTGTCTCCGTTTTTCAACCCGCTGTTCTTGTAAAAAATTGACAGGCAGTATTCCAACTAAAGACATCTTATTTGATAAAACAATTGAAGAATTGGACTTAATTGCGAAAACACGTTCCTCTCAAAAAAATTAGAAGAAATTGATTACTCAGACAAATTAAGAGGGAAACAATGTTCCACAAGAGAAAACTCTCGTTTGCAATCTGTTTCTCTGCCGCGGTCTCGTGCCTAGTTATCCGCATCCCCCATTCCAGCTCTCCAACGACACTTATCTTCCAATGAGTTCCATGTCGCTCTTAAATACTGGCTGTGTGTACAATTTTACGAGATCGAGCGAAAATGTCCTTTTTGTAAATCCGGGCTCTAGATGTAATGGGCGACCATGCATGCCATGTCATGCTATGCTCGGGGTGTTTTGATCTCTCGTCAAGCTCGTATACAAGACAAAACTTTATCAGCTTGCTCGGGAGCTCTTTTGTCTTCCATCTATAAACAAAAAACTTTACTAATCGACAATAAATCCCGACCGGGCCATATTTTCTTAGCTGTATGGAATGCCGGTCAAACAGCAGCTTCAAACGTTGCCGTCAGTTCTCCCTTGCAGTCAGGCCTCATTATAAATGCGTCGGAGACGATTAATTTTGCACTGTAAGCTGCTGAGGACAGAAAGTACGAACAGTACGCCCAGAAGTGTAGAGTGAAGTCGGAACTCAATACATTCCTCTGCCTTTCGAAACGTTCGGAGGATTTTCAGAAACAATTCGTAAGACCCTCAAACGAATCGCTACTCTGGCTGATAACAGAAGTATGCAGCTGTCGGAATTGTAAATAGCTTTCAGTAGGTTATCTCAATCAGTCTGTTACAGCAAATCGGGGGTCTACAATCATGCTCCCTGCAAGGGATGCGAGATTATAGACACATATGAAACGGAAACAAATCTTTGAATGCTTGATTCAGAAGTAAAGAGGCGAGAAGGACTTGAGAAAAGTGTCATCCATGAGTGGGGGCACTCTATACTGACAAGTTTAGGACTCAACCAATGAGTTGGGAGCTCAAAATTTAATGCTTTATCGTACGAAATGTAACTATCATACGGGTGAAATGTGATTGCTCGGTACAGGAAGTTTTACCTCTATTAGTTTTTCCAAGCATGAAGCGAGTGTGATTGCATTGGTGATTCGGGTTGAACTCGTGATAGTAACAATAATATTTTATTAACCAAGGTGTTCAAATTTAGAGAAAATCACCTTAAAAAAACTGGGTGTTCAAAATGCTTATCATGACTAGCTAAATCCGGAAAAACTTTCAAAAGTTTCTCCTAGCTTCCAACCCAACTTCCATCGTCCACTTATCTATCTTCTTTTAGTTATCCTCAAAGTTGTCATGAGGTCAGTCATTAAAAGATCTCTTTGTGTGGTGCTTTCTTTGATTATAGGTAATTTCTGGTTTTGAACAGGAGAGATGTGGAAGTGTCCGCTTACTGAGCCAAAAAGCCTAAGTCAGGAAAATTTATTCATCAAAGCGTTGAAGCAATACTATACTAAAAAGGTATTTCTTCCCGCTATCCTTTAAATGTAACCAACTAAAGGCCCAAAAAAAAATGCGACAAATGATTTATCAAAAATATTTGAGAAGCTCAAATTCTCTACCCTTTGCACTTTGGTTTTAGATCAAAATCCTCCACACATGACGCCTTTTTATACTGTTCAGAATATTGTAGAAAAACAACGGAGTCAAGAAAATGCTGCGTGCTGCAATTTTACGCTTTTCGCACAACACTTATTCAAGATCAAATATTGAATGCATACAACTGACAAAAGCCCTACTTTCTTCAATATGCTGTTGATTGTTTGCTGTCTCATCGAATAAAACAAATAAGATTGCAAGAAACAACTCAGAACACATTTTGTCAAAGCAAGCAAGTTTTTCAATTTTTGTCAAATGCCTAAAATTTGATTAATTTTTGTTGCAAACCTACAACGGAACGTTTTTAATTATCAGATAATAATAAATAAGACAGCTCATTTATGAAAGCGTTGTCCGATTTCCGCTTCTTGTCATAAAAAATTGATTATCCATCAGCACATGCAACAAAACTTTTTAGATCTCTTTAACGCAACCAAAATTCGTAAAGGAGCAATCTGAAAATCGATTTGCTTCCCTGGCGCCGAAGACTATACAAAAAAGTTCCACAGTTGTGTCAGGTTTGAATATCGCAGAACGTCTTATCTTAAAAACTGGAGTTTTGATGAAAAAGTCATTGGGCACAAAGGTTCTTTGAAGCAACAATTACAAAATGCTGATGTGGGAATATTCCTCGCGTGATGTTGGTTGCATCTGCAATTTCAGCATCTGGGACAATTGTTGCGGCTTCGTTTTTGAGAGGTTACTTTGCAAAAGTTTGTTGTGCTTTAGTGGAATACACTTCTGGTTCTACTCTTGCAGCCATTTGATAGAATACCTCATCTCAAACAATTGAACACAGCAAAATTTCTGTACATGTTCTCTCCGTTCAATTACTTTCAATGACTTGAATTCTATACAAGCCCAAATGGCGTATTGACCGTCCTTTATAGGATATTCGTAGTTCCTACGTTTGCTTGAGTCTTCAGCGTTTAATGCGAATGTACTTGTTTTCTGTTTATCATGGCGCTGAAATTTCTTTATGTCAAAACATTAGTTTGTCTGTGCTATCAGGCATTCCTTATTAATCTTATTTGAGGCGAGCCACTCTTTGAAAAAAAAACGAGACTACTACTCAGACAATATAACCACTTTTCTCTCAGTTGAGAAGAAGATATTCTCGTTGTGGAACCAAGTCCTCTTTCTGATTCTAGATTGGATGTGTAACCGAGCAGATTTAACTTATTAACAATATTTAAATCCATATTTGCAACCTTTACAATGATGGTAGACTCGTCGTGTCACTCTGTAGGTTGATTATTTGTTATGTTTTCTTCAGTTGAGCATGAAGATTAAATCTGATTTATGGCCCCTAACGCAGAACATATCCAAAGCGTGTTGATAAGATTGTGAGCTGAATCGCGTTCCTGACATTGCTGCTTTCGCTTGACAGCGAGAAAAATCTTCAGTTATTAAAAACTTTCATTGTCGCCAATCAGTTTTTTATTAAAAAACAACATCAAAGAGACCGGACAACTCTTGCCACTCAAGAAACCTCCTGAAAACTCAGTGAGATTGAGTTTTGGTGAGCCACTCTAACTACCGCTGATTACTGGTTTCCAATTGACTTCGGCTGGGTCTTGGTTCACTGAGCTGCTAATCCGGCTCTCGGCACATCTGTTGAACCGGTGGTAATTTGGCTCATCATTCTTTTTTGATATGTTGATATTCCTTGCAAACAAACAATCTGTTTAGAGTACTATTTCTGCTGATCATCCAATCTGAATGTCTTTGAATTTTCTGATCTCTGCTCACACACTAGAACTGAAGAACTTTGTTCACTTGGCTTGCACATCGTGAATACTGTTGGGTACGAGTTGAACAGAATGCCTACAGTTTTGTGCAAAGAATATACCAATTTTTCTGCAATTTTTTAAACAGATCTAAGTGGTTCTATTTCAAGTGCATAGCCGGATGCTCATAAATTTTTTTTGTTTCAGTTCAATCTTGAGCCATTGTTGCTTCCACTTCCTCAATTTGTTCTCGAGTCCTTTCTCTAGCTGTCGCAGACACAATTCGTCCTCTTGTTGGATTAGTCGCAATTTTATTTCTTCCAGTTCATTTTTTAGCTGAGTTTGATGGTCTTTCACATGTTGCTTGGCTTCCTGTTTAGGCATCAGATTTTCAAGTTCAATTCTACTTTTTCGTACCACACTTTTTTTAATATCAATTAGTTGATGCATACAATTGAGACAGGCTCTACTTTCTTCATTATGCCTTTGACTGTTTACTGTCTCATCAAATAAAACAATTAAGATTGCAAGAAACAACTTAGAACAAATGTTGACAAAGCGAGCAAGTTTTTCAAACTTTATCAAAAGCCCCAAATTTGATTAAATTTTTATGCAAACCTACCACGTAACGTCTTAAATTATCAGATAAAATTAAATAAGCCAGATCATATACGAAAGCATCGTCCGATTTCAGGTTCTTGTCAGCAATAACCAATTATTCATCAACGCATGCAACAAAAATTTTTAGATCTCTTTAACGAAACCAAAATTCGTAAAGGAGCAATCTGAAAATCGATTTGCTTCCCTGGCGGCGCCAAGGACTATACAACAAAATTCCACAGTTATGTCAGATTTGAGTATCGCAGAACGTCTTATCTTAAAAACTAGAGTTCGGATGAAAAAGTCATTGGGCACAAAGATTCTTTGAAGCAACAATTACAAAATACTGATGTGGGAATATTCCTCGCGTGATGTTGGTTGCATCTGCAATTTCAGCATCTGAGACAATTCTTGCGGCTTCCTTCTTTGAGAAGTCACTTCGCAAAAGCATGTTGCGCTATAGTTGGGTACACTTCTTGTTCTACTCTCGCTGCCCTTTGATAGAATACCTGCTCTAAAACAATCGAACACAGCAAAAATTCTGTACATGTTCTCTCCGTTCAATTATTTTCATTGACTTGAATTTTATACAAGCCCAAATGGCGTTTTGATCGTCTTTTATAGGACATTCGTAGTTCCTACATTTGCTTGAGTCTCGAGCGTTTAATGCGAAAGTACTTGTTTTCTGTTAATCATCGCGTTGAAGTTTTTATGTCAAAAGAATAGATTGTCTGTGCCAACAGGCGCCCTTTAATATTCTCATTTGTGGCGAGCCACTCTTTGAAAAAACCAGGCTAATACTCAGTTTTCAATGAAGACAACGCAACCACTGTTCTCTCAGTTGCGGAGAAGATATTCTCGATGTAGAAGTCAACCCTCCTTCTGATTCTAGATCGGATGTGTAACCAAGCTGATTTAACATGTTAACAATATTTAAATCCATATTTTCAAGTTTGACAATGGTGGTAGACTCATCTTGTCACCCTGTAGGTTGAGTATATGTTTTCTTCAGTTGAGCATGACGATTAAAAATGATTTATGGCCCCTAACGCAGAGCATATCCAAAGCGTGTTGATAGGACTGTGAGCTGAATCGCGTTCCTGGCATTGCTGTTTTTGCTTTAAAGCCAGAACGATCTTCAGTTATTAAAAACTTTCATTGTCGCCAAGCAATTTTTTGACTAAAAAACAACACGAGTTTTTGCGAGCCTCTCCGCTAACTACCGCTGACTACTGGTTGCCAACTGACTTCGGCTGGGGTTTGGTTCACTGAGATGTTGGGTTCAAATTGAACAGAATGTCTACATTTTTGTGTAATGAATGTACCATTTTTTCATCATTTAGTTGTTTTTTTAAATAGATGCAAGACGTTCTATTTCAAGTGCATGGCCCGATGCTCGTAATTTTTGTTGTTTCAGCTCAATCTTGAGCCGTTGTTGCCTCCACTTTCCTGAATTTGTTCTCGAGTCCATGCTCTAGCTGTCGCAGACACACTTCGTCCTCTTGTTGGTGCATTCGCAACTTTACTTCTTTCAATTCATTTTCTAGATGAGTTTGATGGTCTTTCACATGTTGCTTGGCTTCCTGTTTAGGCATCAGATTTTCAAGTTCAATTCTAATTTTTCGTACCATACTTATTTTAATATCGATTAGTTGATGCATACAATTGACATAAGCTCTAACTTCTTCAATATGCAGTTGACTGTTTGCTGTCTCATCAAATAAAACAAATAGGTCAGCAAGAAATAAGTTGGAATAAATTTTGAAAAAGCAAGCAATTTTTTTGAAATTTTATCAAAAGCCTCAAATTTCATAAAATTTGGAGGAGAGATTTAATTACCCTGGAATCACTGGAAATATGAAATCTGAAAATTAAATCAAAAACTTTTAGAAAAATTAGCGTCAGAGGACGATACTTCTCACTAAAGAATCAGCTTCCTGCAGATTCTTTGAAAAGGTTATTTCATGCAATTTAGATGTCTCTTTTTGACTTGACTACAGGACTCTAAATTTGAATGGTAACAGAAAAACATCTTTAACGGTACTTGAAACGAAGATGAGATAGGGCTTGAAAACGTTGTATTGCCGCTCATATACGAAAGCGTCGTCCGATTTTCGCTCGTTGTCAAAAAAAATCGATTAACCAACAGCGCATGCAACGAAATTTTTTAAATTTCTTTAACTCGAAAAAATTCGTAAAGACTCAATCTCAAAATCGATTTGCTTACCTAGCGCCAAGGACTATTCAAAAATTTGACAAGGTTATGTCAGGTTTGAGTATCGCAGAACGTCTTTTCACTTCCGAGCGTGATGTTGGTTGCATCCGCAATTTTAGCAACTGAGACAGTTGTAGTGGCTTTGTTCTTTTAGCAGTCCTTTTGCAAAAGTTTTTTGTGTCGTTTTCCATATTTGTGTACACCGCTTGGTCTACTCTTGCAGGCCATTGATAGAATACATGGTCTCAAACAATTGAAACACTTTGGAAATTTTGTACATGTTCTCTCTGTTCAATTACTTTCATTGACATGAAACTTTTACCAGCTCAAATGGCGTATTGACCGTTTTGTAGAGGACATTCGTATTTCCTACGTTCGCTTGAGTCTCCAGCGTTTAATGCGAATGCACTTGTTTTCTGTTTGGCACGGCGTTGAAGTTTTTTATGTCAAAAGATTAGTTTTTCAGTGCTAACAGGCGTCCCTTAATATTCACATTTGAGCCGAACCACTTTTTGAAAAAATCAGGCTACTACTCAGTTTTCAATGAAAACAACGCAACCACTGTTCTTTCAGTTGTGGAGAAGATATTCTCGTTGTAGAAGTCAACCCTCCTTCTGATTCTAGATCGGATGTGTAACAGAGCTGAATTCACACGTTAACAATTTTTGTATACATATTTGCAAGTTTGACAAAGTTGGTAGACTCTTCGTGCCACACATTAGGTTGAGTATATGTTTTCTTCAGTTGAGCATGACAATTAAATCTGATTTATGACCACTAAGGCAGAGCATAATCAAAGCGTGTTGATAGAATTGTGAGCTGAATTGCGTTCCTGGCATTAGTGTTTTTGTTTGACAGCCAGAATGATCTACAGTAATTAAAAACCTTCATTGTCGCCAATCGATTTTTTAATTAAAAACCATCACCTGAGACACCGGACAACTCTTGTCACTCAAGGAACCTCCTAAAAACTTAGTTAGACTGAGTTTTGGCAAGCCACTCTAACTACCGCTGATTACTGGTTGCCAATTGACTTGGGCTGGGGCTTGTTTTACTGAGCTGCTAACCCGTCTCTCGGCACATCTGTTCAGCCGCTGGGACTTTGGCTCATAATTATTATTTGATATGTTGAAATTCTTTGCAGATGAACTATTTGTCTAGTGAAATATTTCTGCTGAGCTTCCAATCTAGCGGTCTTTGAAGTTTCTAATCTCACTTCACTTACTGGAACTGGCGAGCTTTGTGCGCCTATTTAACACATCGTTGAGTAAGAGTGTGTAACGAGTGCAATAAGTGAATTTTTTTTCTTTATTTTTTTTTTATTTTTTTAATAGATCTAAGTCGTTCCATCTCAAGTGAAGAGCCCGACGCTTATAATTTTTGAGCCTTTGTTGCCTGCAGTTTCCTTCATTTGTTCTGGAGTCCTTGCTCTAGCAGTCGCAGTCACAAATCGTCCCTTGTTGCAGCAGTCGCAATTTCAATTCTTCTAGTTCATTTATTAGCTGAGTTTGACGGTCTCCCAAATGTTGCTTGGCTTCCCGTTTAGCCATCAATTTTTCAAGTTCAATTTGCTCATCTTCAAGTTAATTCGCCACATTGGAATATTTCCTACTCCTGCTTGTAGCAGATTTCTGGGAAAAAATAACAAATTCACCCTTTGGTTTGGATTGTTTTCGCAATTCGATGCAGATGCCACTAAGTTCTTTGGTTTCCACAACCCTTAGTTTGCTTGATCGGGCATCAATAGTAGCAAATCCAATAGGCGTGCATGAATTCTCAGAGCTTTTCATTGTGCTTTCCCAACAAACGTTTTCCCGTTACTTCTCATTACACAATATCTTTACTGAGTCGCTTAGATTTTCTGGTTTCGACGTATTCTAATAGTGGCCTTTCATTCCTAATTGATCGGCCGTACTGTTTTAAGTAGTGGACTCGAAATTTTTCCGACAGTCGACATCTACTGCGTGGTATTTTTCAATATCTAGGTGATGTGCTACATTGTCAAGTACTCATCTCAAACTGTTACTCTTGTGTTCTAACATTAGCTTATTGTCGCTATCAAAAGTTTCAGAATATTTTATTTTAAAAAAAACTACTTCTTCCTTTTGTCTTATAGTTTGTGTACACAAAAATTGTTGAATAGCATTGAGTTTCAGCGACAAATAGCCAGTAAACTTATTTTCAGGATGAATCGAATTATAGGCTACCAAAATCAAAAATTAAACTTAGGTTTGAAATTTAAAGGGTTTTTCAAGTTAAGCGTTTTTATAATTGAAATTATTCCTGTGTATTGATTTTTATCTGACTTTGAGTACTGAAAAAAAAACAGACTAGTTTTCCTTTCATAGTTCTTATATCCACAGAACAGTGAGGAGTCATTCAGTGCGCGAGTTTGTGGATCGGGAGGATTACCAACAGGAAGATTACACTCTGTTACTTGGGCTGTCAGAAAGCTTTTTCTTCTCTAAAATCGTGAAATTAAGTCAATCCTTTGAAGGTATCTGTGATACGCATAAAATTCTGACACTGGCCCGGGGGTGTTATTTGAGGTTGACAAAGCTGGAAGGAGGCTGATTGAGCAAACTTGTCGATGCACATTACAAGTGCAGCTTGTTTGGAGAGTTTTTGTTTTGTTGGCTTTCTGGAAGTCGTGAACTTTATGTGCTGGAGTTATCCACTGGATCCATGATATATCGTCTGGTTGTTTGTGGCAGACTTTAATGTCTCCAAGGTTATTCTTTTTAAGATCTTTTATATGTTGACTGATCTGCACCTCATATTCCAACGGAAACATTAAGAGGGTCGGGTTTCTTAATGAGGGAAGTTGTTAGCAATGTCTTTATCATTGTTGAGCCTGATAACACCTCTCAAAGAATTTTTCAAGATCCCATCTGTATCTTTTACCATTTTACCGGCATAATTGGATTTCCAGTAGTTTTTCTGTTTGAGGATTCGGGTTTTGTAGTCTGGAATGCAAACTAAACAAGGAGACAGCAGGGATGTTATCATTATTGAATCGTCGTCTGGCTTGAAATGGGCGTCATTCATCTCCTTCGATTAGTATATCAATGCGCTCTGCGGTGACCCACAGTTATCATCCAATCAATCAGAAACTGGAGTTCTGTCATCGTTTAAAAGGATTTTATAAACTGTCTTACGTGATAAACTATCTCCTTGTGTGCTAGCTTTAGAGGTGTGTATAATAACCTTCAGAAGTTCCCCTGGAATGCTGATACATTTGTTGTTTCCAGATTGCCTAAACGTAATTGACAGTCCTATGATCGTGGAAAATTTCCCCTTTTTAAAATTTCACCATTGCATGTCAATTTACGCAACCTACGCGTCTTTTTAAGGTTTCATCTAATCTTTCAATTTTGATCTATGATCATCTGCAGACGCTGAAAAATTTTTTTTCAGAATAATTCATCTATATTGCCGATAAACAATCGCGCCTAATATAATCTAGAGTTTCTGGTCTCACTGTGAAAGTGTGTAATTTTATCAAAATATAATAGCATTGGGACTGTTTTTTTAAATAGTTCTTTTGTTGGTTAATTATAATAATGGTCAACCCATGCTAAACAATAAACTTATTTTCTTTTCATTCCACCAAAATATATACGTATGTGTGTTTGATCATTAGTTTCACCACAATCTACATTTGAGTTCCAATGAGATGTAGAATGATAAGTTGCAGGTTGCTACCAAAACCAGTACAGTATTTGGATACGGCCGATTTATTCAAGAAGCTCGTCGCAGTTACTCCCAAAGCGACTTCAGCTATTGGCCAAGTAAAATAATCCCCCCCCCCCGGAATGATGCTGAGTTACTTATACCGCTAAAGGTTGAATTTCCAGTTTGATGGAATTGTGGTGCAAGTGTAGCTGAAATTAATAGTAACTGTGTTTGTGTTATTTATCTTTTTAATATGCTGTAACTGACTAATTCTTGATAAAGATTTTGTATAAATTGCAGTATTTGCGCCACAAAGGCGGATAATTTGAGGACAAATTTTAATTGGACGAAATCAGTCAAATTGGAAGACTATTTTGTCTTGAGATTTGTGAAATATGCAAATGTTCTCACCCAGCGAAATGACATCTCAACTTTTGACTGGACATGTCCAACAGAGTTATTTCGGAAACAGCTGAACTCTGTTGAAATTAAAGGCTGTGAACTTTAAATACTATCAGTATCCTGTTAATTGGTCCTGTTTTTGTAATTAATTAACACAATGATTCCCGTATCGCGGGTACCAAGTCAATTTAATAATAATAATAATAATAATAATAATAATAATAATAATAAAAATAATAATAATAATAATAATAATAATAATAATAAGAAGAAGAAGAAGAATAATAAGAATAATAATAATAATAATAACAATAATAATAATAATAATAATAATAATAATAATAATAATAATAATAATAATAATAATAAGAATAATAATAATAATAATAACAATAATAATAATAATAATAATAATAATAATAATATTAATAATAATAATAATAATAATAATAATAATTATAATAATAATAATAATAAGAATAATAATAATAATAATAATAATAATAATAATAATAATATTAATAATAATAATAATACTAATAATAAAATTAATAGTAATAATAATGATATTAATAATAATAATAGTAATAATAATAATAATAATAATAATAATAATAATAATAATAATAATAATAATAATAATAATAATAATAATAATAATAATAATAATAATAATAATAATAATAATAATAATAATAATGATAATAATAATAAAAATAATAATAATAATAACAATAATAATAATAACAATAATAATAATAATAATAATAATAATAATAATAATAAGAATAATAATAATAATAATAATAATAATAATAATAATAACAATAATAATAATAATAATAATAATAATAATAATAATAATAATAATAATAATAATAATATTAATAATAATAATAATAATAATAATAATAAGAACAATATTAATAATAATAATAACAATAATAATAATAATAATATTAATAATAATAATAATACTTGTGGTACCCTGCGGTATCCATCCACCACTAGTAACATCATTAGCGCAGTGAATTAATACTCAATCAATCGCAGTACATATATAACCTTTTGTTCATACATCATTCAATCGTACCACGATTGAGTACATCAGTGACAGGTCCTAGCAACCTTGAGCTTGGACAATACATTGGCAGTGAACTGCCTAATCGCAGTCTGCCTTAACAAGAGTAATAAACGGTTTGTCACTGAATCTCTTTTACATAAAGCTAACAACTTTATTGAAGCGTCTCATCTAGCGATCAGGATACGCGTACAACATGGCGCAGTCAGATAAAATAGGACGCACAGCGCTCGGCCTCGAACCCTTCTGGGACAAACCCAGTAGTAATCCACCAATCTCATGGGAGAAATGGAGGAGCCAGCTAAAAATGGCCCTCGTTGCCAAAACTAACATAGAACTGGACGAACTACTCCAAGAGAGACCGACTACAGTCATATACCCCCCAGAACCAGTGGAGGAACAACCCGTCCAAAACCCGACACAGACAATGGAACGAGAACGACTAACAAGGTACAACCAGGCGATAGCCAAATGGAAGAACGAATGCAACTACATCGACCGAATAGGAGTCTTATGCGGCGATAAGCCATGGGACATGGCAGACAGAAAAGCCAAATCACTAATCTACCTCAGCCTCGGAATTGAAGGACGAAAAATGCACGCAAGAAAATTCCCCACACAAACGTAGAATCAAAGACCACAATGGAGCTATGGGAAGAATTGGAACAAACTTTCATCCGTCCAAGAAACGTGACCTTTGATAGATACTTACTCTTGACACGTAAACAACAAAGAGGTGAAACGATGGAACAATTTCACTCGGCACTCAGATCACTAGCCGAGCACTGTCAACTAGGGGAATTAGAAGACGAACTACTAAGGGACATATTTACCGCAAATATGATAGACCAAGAAATCCAAAAGGAACTCTTGAAAACAACCTTAACTCCCGAAAAAGCCTTAGATTTAGCAGTAAGCATCGAATTAGGCATAAGAAGCCAATTAGCTATTCAGGCAAGACAGCCACCGGATACACCGACAAACCCCTTCATTGGACGAGAAGAACAAGTCATGGAAATTTCCAGCTCACGCTACCGCGGATCTAATAGACCCCTGTCAACATTTAGAGGCACAACAAGAGGAATAACCAGAGGGATTGGCAGAGTGTCGAGCAGCAACAACAACAACAACAGAGCACCAACACACAACTGTAGAAATTGCGGACAACCAT
Organism: Convolutriloba macropyga; assembly: GCF_964194025.1. Classification (NCBI taxonomy): domain Eukaryota; kingdom Metazoa; phylum Xenacoelomorpha; order Acoela; family Convolutidae; genus Convolutriloba; species Convolutriloba macropyga. The sequence continues at coordinate 39,412,369 of NC_134471.1, read as the reverse complement.
GGGACGCGAACCATCGAACAAAATGCCAAGCAATAGGCCAAACATGCCGTCGATGCAATAAGCAAAATCACTTTGCGAAGGTGCGTAGATCGAACCTGAACAGACAACAAACTAGTAGATCGGTGAACGAGATAGACAACCAAAACCTAGACCAACCATCACAAGGCATACATATGATTACACACATCCCGGACACCCAATCAACATACGACGACTCCGCAGATGAATATACAGTAAACATGATGGAAACACCCGACGATTCCACGACACCATCCAAGCTACACATACAGTACGGGCACAGCAAATACTGGGTAATGGTCGACTCAGGGAGCTGCACTAGTATCGTAACTGAACAGATGGCGAAAGACATAGAGGCCAGGGACAGCAACACATGGTGGAGCAGAACAACAAACCCAGTACAATTGAAGAGCTACACGGACACCCCCATAAAGAATCTAGGGACACTCTACTGCGACATCGAGTGCAACGGATGGAAAGCAGGACGTGCGGACATCATAGTCGTACCAAACAAACATCGAGCTATCATAGGAAGGGACATGTTCAAACCACTTGGGATCCAACTAACACAACACGAATCACCAACATCTACAGGTAAGAACATCAACTCAATAGACACATCCCAAACCCCTACAATCAAAGCCGAAATAGCAATAAAAAACAAAAAGTTAACATCAAGGATAGGACGCTCCCTACACCATAAGGTAAAATCACAATTTAAACCAAACTTTCCACCTGTCCACCAAAAGGGAAGACGCGTACCACTACACCTCGAGAAACAAGTTGAAGAAGAACTAAAAAACTTACAGACCAACGGACACATAACAAAACTAGACAAATGCAGCAATGAATTTTTTATATCACCAATAGTCATCACAGTGAAGAAGGATAAATCAATAAAATTAGCGATGGACTCAAAAACAATCAACAAAGCAATTCACAAAACAAATACCAAATGCATAACATCGACTGCCTTATGGACAGCATAGCACAAACAATCACTCAATCGTCCGACGAAGGAGAAGTCCTATTCTCAACAATAGACTTACGATACGCATACAGCCAGTTACCACTAGATGAAGATACAGCAAAACAATGCAATTTCAATATCATAGGCGGCAAAGCCACAGGAACATATCGATTCAATAATGGATTTTACGGACTCACGGACATGCCAGCAGAATTCCAAAAAGCAATAGACAAAACTCTATACAACCTAACAAACACATTCAGTTTTCTAGACGACATCATCATAGTTACTGGAGGCGGCATAAAAAACCATAAAGAAAAACTATTCAAATGTTTAGACAGATTAAACGAAGAAAACCTAGCAATCAATCTAAACAAATGCCATTTCGTAAAAGATAAGATATTGTGGCTAGGCTACGAAATAGACAAAAAAGGTATCAAACCAATCGTCTCCAAGACACAAGCTATACTAAATCTAAAACCACCCACGTCCAACAAACAACTAAAATCATTCTTAGGCAGCGTACATCACCTAACGAAATTTATACCGAACCTCGCACCCCTATGCCGTGAATTTCGAAATCTATTACGAAATGAAACGAAATATGTTTGGACAAAACATCACCAAACAAAATTTGAAAATATAAAGAATTGCATACGCAACTTAACAGAAAATACACACTACGACACAAAAAGAAAAACCAGAGTTAAAACAGACGCATCAAGATCAGGCCTAGGAGCAGTCCTAGAACAAGAAACATGCAACGGATGGGAGACAATATCATACGCTTCAAGATTTTTAAATAAAGCGGAAGGAAAATACAGCATAAACGAACTAGAGTTATTAGGCGGAGTATGGGCACTAGAACATTTTAAACATTATCTATTAGGCCATCATTTCACAGTACAAATAGATCATAGGGCATTACTATCAATCCTCAAAGAACGCTCCAGCAAAATTCATCAAAGCCGCTTAACGAGATGGTATGACAGATTAATCCCATTCAACTTTAATATAGAACATATACCAGGAACAAAAATGGGACTAGCAGATTATATGTCTCGCAATCCGTCCGAACCGGCAAAACCCCCAAGCACATACGACGAAAACTTTATAATAGCGCGAATAGACATAATCAAAGAAACATTTCATATAATACGCAAAAGAGGAAGACCAAAGAAACAAAGCATTACTAATACACAACCCCATTCTAAAACAACACACAGCGATTCCAACGATATTAAAAAACATACCTCGCAATCGCCCCACGATTCCAACCAATCTACAAACTACCAAACAAAACGCCAAAGAGGACGACCCAGAAAAACAAAAGTGGAATCGTCGAACGAATCCACACAATTTAGAGACAACACCGACAAACGCCGCACGAATACAAACAGATTACAAACAAACTTGAATTACAACCTACGCAGCAGTCACAAGACATTCCAACCACAAACAAACATGTCGAATAATGACGTCATTAACAACACACAAGACACACAGCGAACGATTACAGAAGCGCATTTGCCAATTAACACAGCTATACTTAAACAGCCTAATTTTAAACAAACAAACGAAATGGAACACACAACAAACAAACCAGATAGCGCCACCATCAAATCACCAACGCAGAAAACACCATTTTCAATGAGGAACTATCTGAGCCCCACCCCAAATAAGGACGAACTACACCCTACCAGCTCATCGGACGACCAACTCCCTAAAGAACTTGACATCATCTTCAACAAACAATTAATAGCAGCCATGATTAACAGGGATACAGTACTACGCGAAATAAGAGACTGCATTCTCAACAACGATCAAGCGCGATGCAAACAACTCAGCAGACAGATACACACAAAATGGAACAGCCTCAGTGTCAACAACGGCTGCATACTGGTCGACAACAAACTTGCAATACCAAACATCCTAAAAGACTCCGTAATCAACGTACTCCACTCAACACACCCTGGAGCATGGGGCATGACAGAATTGGGACAAAGATTATGGTGGCCATTTATCAATCGAGATTTAATCAATAAATCTAAAACGTGTCGACCCTGTACGGAATTTGGTAAGAACTTAAAAAGCATAATAAAGAAGTCCGATTTGTCCCCCCTTCCACCATGCTCTGAACCAAACGAAGAAATACAGCTAGACTTTGGCGGACCTATACTCGACGGGCAAGGAAGGGAAGTCTACTTCCTAGCATGCATCGACCGTTTCTCGAAATTTCATACCCTCAAATTAGACGCAAACGCAAACGGTCCAAACATAGAAAAGTTTTTAAACAAATATATAACGCAACACGGCGTACCTAGAAATATAAGACTAGATCAAGCCAGATGCCTAAAAGGTAATAAAATACAACAATTATGTAACCGCTATAACATCAATCTAATATACGCACCGGCCAACGACCATCGCCCCATAGGATTAGTAGAACGCCTAATACAAACCGTCAAGCGACGTTTGGGTTGCATTAAATTGGACCCTAATCAAAAACCGTTCAATATCAAAAGTGCCCTCCAAAACCTATCATTCGAACTACGCACGTGCCGAAAGAAAAATTCTAAACTCTCCCCGTTCGAAGCCCATTACGGACGAAAAGCAAATACCGCAATAACAAATATAACATCAAAACCTAACATAAAAAATCTAAACTGGTCAAATACTTTAAAATATTATTTAGATGACAACATAATAGGAGAGGAGGAATTGATCAGCCAGGAGAAATGGTACGACGAGGACTTGGACAGCGACAACGAAGTGAGAACAACCAAAGAACGTAAGCTGCAGGAAGCCAAAGATGATAAAGGCGAAGTACCACGTATCATAAAACTTCCATCTGCTAACTTCGAACAGCCCCTCGCCAGAAACAGCCCGCGTCTCCAAATAGCCCGCAAAACCCTCGCCGCCTCTCGAAACAAGAAACAACTCCAAGGCCTGTATGAAGCGATTCCAGAGGGGGCTGCGTTAGTAAAAACAACAGACAGCACCGTAACCATTAAAGTCCCAGGCCAACAAGATACGGTATTAAACAAATCCGACGTAGCAAAATTCGGCACACCGGAGCAACGCCACATTCCCCTGATCAACTTTGCCGCCAGAAAGACCGTGCGCAACCACCACGCAAAGTTCATCAGCAGTATAGAGTCACATGCACAAGACATCAAAAGCAAACTAATCGGCCAACGAGCCATACGAAAAAGAGAAACCACAACGTCAAACGTAGACAAAAAGGCAAAAGCCAATCTCTCCAAAGTCAACAGAATCAAAATCCCTCACAAAAAATGCTATCAACCGTCACCCAAGAAAGGGTCCCCGAAAAAGAGAAAGCTTTCAACGGAGTCCTCTCAAGCATCTGATGAAGAACAGGACAACGAGCCCCTCGACACCGACTCTAACCCCGAAAGTAAAGCCACCACCAAACATCACGGAAGCACCTACCCAATTGACTCAACGAAAGCATCCACTAGACGTAGTGCACGGGACAAGAAAAAGCCCAAACGATACGCCGAACTGACAGAATTGTCTTCATC